>NC_135821.1:65473366-65610109 GCF_964213995.1 Mustelus asterias | reverse complement strand
TGTGAGGGAGGGGGGAGGGGGGTGTGTGTGAGGGAGGGGGTGGGGGGTGTGTGTGAGGGAGAGGGAGGGGGGTGTGTGTGAGGGAGAGGGAGGGGGAGGGGGGTGTGTGTGAGGGAGAGTGAGGGGGGTGTGTGTGAAGGAGAGGGAGAGTGAGTGGGGTGTCTGAGAGAGAGGGAGAGTGAGGGGGGGTGTGAGGGGATGTGTGTGTGGGGGGGGGTGACGGGGAGGAGGAGGTGGAGGGGGGTGTGAGGGAGAGGGGGGGTGGCAGTGGGGGTGCGGTGAGGGGGGGAGCGGTGAGGGGGAGGAGCGGTGAGCCGGAGGGGGGGAGCGGTGGGGGGGAGGAGGGGGGGAGCGGTGAGGGGGAGGAGGGGAGGAGCGGTGAGGGGGAGGAGGGGGGGAGCGGTGAGGGAGCGGTGAGGGGGAGGAGGGGGGAGCGGTGAGGGGGAGGGGGGAGGAGGGTGGGAGCGGTGAGGGGGGAGGAGGGGGGGAGCGGTGAGGGGGGAGGAGGGGGGGAGCGGTGAGGGGGGAGGAGGGGGGAGCGGTGAGGGGGGAGGAGGGGAGGAGCGGTGAGGGGGGAGGAGGGGAGGAGCGGTGAGGGGGAGGAGGGGAGGAGCGGTGTGGGAGGGGGGAGGAGGGATGAGCGGTGAGGAGGGGGGAGGGGGGGAGCGGTGAGGGGGAGGGGGGTAGCGGTGAGGGGGAGGAGGGGGTAGCGGTGAGGGGGAGGAGGGGGGAGCGGGGAGGAGGGGGGAGCGGTGAGGGGGAGGAGGGGGGAGCGGTGAGGGGGAGGTGAGGGGGAGCGGTGAGGGGGAGGAGGGGGGAGCGGTGAGGGGGAGGAGGGGGGAGCGGTGAGGGGGAGGAGGGGGGAGCGGTGAGGGAGGGAGGGAGGGAGCGGTGAAGGAGAGGGGGGAGCGGTGAGGGGGGGCGGGGGAGGGGGGAGCGGTGAGGGGTGGAGGGAGGGGGAGCGGTGAGGGGGAGGAGGGAAGGGGGAGCGGTGAGGGGGAGGAGGGGGGAGAGTGGTGAAGGGGGAACTTCCTCTGTTCTCTGGTCTAGAGATTTTCAAAGGCCAATAACCTTCTGAGAAAGACCTTCCACATTATCTGTCTTGGATGTGTGCTTGCTTATTTTAAACTGTGCACCTGAGTTCTAGATTCCCTACAAGAGGAAACGTCTCAGCCTCTACCCTTTTTAAGCCCCATGAGAATCTTGTGTGTCTTGACAAGATTACCTTTCATTCTTCTAAACTGCAGTGAGCATATGCCTAACCTGCTCAATCTTTCCTCCTCCGATAAAACGCACATCCCAAAATCAGCCTTGCAAACCTCTGAACCACCTCCAGTGCAAGTATATTTTTCCATCAGTAAAGACACTGTACTCTTGGTGCCATCTCCCTGCACACTTGAAGCAGGACGTCCCTACTTTTATACTCCACTGAAGGCCAATGTTCGGTGAATCTGCACTGCATTCCCTCCAATATCCTCCTAAATGTTTTGTTCCTTCTGCTAACTTTAAGAACATAAGAAATAGGAGCAGGAGTAGGCCATCTGGCCCTTCGAGCCTGCCCCGCCATTCAACAAGATCATGGCTGATCTGAAGCGAATCAGTTCCACTTACCCACCTGCTCCCCATATCCCCTAATTCCCTTATCAATCAGAAAACTATCTACCCGTGATTTAAACATATTCAACGAGGAAGCCTCCACCACTTCAATGGGCAGAGAATTCCAGAGATTCACTACCCTCTGAGAGAAGAAGTTCCCCCTCAACTCTGTTCTGAACCGGCCCCCCCTTATTTTGAGGCTGTGCCCTCTAGTTCTGGTTTCCCTTCTAAGTGGAAAGAATTTTTCCACCTCTACCCTATCCAGCCCCTTCATTATCTTATATGTCTCTATAAGATCACCCCTCATCCTTCTAAACTCCAACGAGTACAGACCCAATCTGTTTAATCTCTCCTCATATGCTACACCCCTCATCTCCGGTATCAACCTGGTGAACCTTCTCTGCACTCCCTCCAAGGCCAATATATCCTTTCGCAAATAAGGGGACCAAAACTGCACACAGTACTCCAGTTGCGGCCTCACCAGTGCCTTGTACAGTTGCAGCAAGACCTCCCTGCTTTTATATTCTATCCCCCTCACGATAAAGGCCAACATTCCATTCGCCTTCTTGATCACCTGCTGCACCTGCAGACTGAGTTTTTGCGATTCGTGCACAAGGACCCCCAGGTCCCTCTGCACAGTCACACGATGTAATTTTTCTCCATTTAAATAATATTCCAATTTACTATTATTTCTTCCAAAGTGGATAACCTCACATTTGCTAACTTTCAGTGATTTCAGTTCCTGAACCCTAAATCTAGTTCATAAGAGATGTAGGAGCAGAAGTAGGCCATTCGGCCCATCGAGTCTGCTCCGCCATTCGATCATGGTTGATATGCTCCTCATCCACATTTTCCTGCCTTCTTCCCATAACCCTTCAACCCATTGCCAATTTAAAAATCTGTGTAACTCCTTCTTTACTCACTGTCCCAGCATCCACCGCACTTTGGGGTAGTGAATTCCACAGATTCACAACCCTTTGGGAGAAGTAGTTTCTCCTCAACTCTGTTTTCAATTTGCTACCCCTTATCGTAAGAATATGACCCCTCGTCCTAGAATGCCCCACAAGAGGAAGCATCTGCTCCACGTCTACTTTATCCGTACCTTTTATCATCTTGTATACCTCAATTTGATCTCCCCTCATTCTTCCTAATTCCAGAGTATTGGCCTAAACTGTTAATCTCTCTTCATACAACAAACCCCTCATCTCTGGAATCAATCTAGTGAACCTCCTCTGAACTGCCTCCAATGCCACTACATCTTTCCTCAAATAAAGAGATTAAAACTGTGCACAATACGCCAGGTGTGGTCTCGCCTTCTACAGTTGCAACAATACTTCCTTACCTTTATATTCTATTTCTTTAGCTATAAAGGCCAACATTCCATTCACTTTCTTTATTATCTGCTGTACCTGGATGCTAGATTTCTGTGACTCATGAACAAGGGCACCCAGATCCTTCTGCACCGGAACACCCCAAAGTCTCTCCCCATTTAGAATATAAGTCACTTTCTCATTTTTCCAACCATCTCTTTGCTTCCACTGCAATTTCAAGCCTCTTCTCATATGGAACATAACAGGGCTTGTGTGTCTGGGAGACTTGTTCATAAGCTGCAGCTCAGTAAGATGTGGACAGTGGAATTGAATATTCATTTGGGAATTGCCATAGTTTCTTTGAGCGTGGGCTCTTGGTGCTGTTGCCAATTTGGGAGGTCCCGTGTGGTTATTTTAGAGAGGGGCAGTTGATGTGCAAAAAGGTGTTTATTGATAATTATAATCATAACTAGAGGTTATGATCAACTCTGATTCGCCTAATTCTGACGCCAGTCCACTTGGCTTGACTCCATGGGCCCAATGCATTTCTAGCCAGTTTTCCAAGTGGATGGTGTTGCCTTTCATATGGCACAGGAACAGGCCATTCAATCCAGTAGATCCGTGTTCGTGATCACACTTCACACACAACCTCTTCATCTAACCCCATCAGCATGTCCTTCCATACTCCTTTCTCCCTCATGTTTATCCAGCTGCCCCTTAATTGCATTCATGTTATTTGTTTCAACTACTTCATATAGTAGTTAAGTTGCACATTCAAACCATTTTCTGGATAAAGAAACTATTCATGACTTCTCTAATGGATTTATTAGTGATTTATATATAACACACAATGCTAGAAATACCCAGCAACATCTGTGGAGAGAAACAAACCTAACATTTGTGATGATCCTTCATGATGAAGGGGTCATAATGATTTGTAATGTTAACTCTGTTTCCATCTCCACACAAGCTGTCCAACCTGCTGGGTATTTCCAACATTTCCTGTTTTTATTTCAGATTTCCACCACCTGCAGCATTTTGCTTTTATTATATTTATGGCCCCCAGTTCTGGACTCTTTCCCCCCCCCTGCCCCCATACACAAATGGAAAATTCATCTACGTCTAACCTATTGAAACCCTTCACAATCCTGAAGAACTCTATATCAGATCATCTCTCAGCCTTCTCTTTTCTATAGGAAAAACAGAGGCTGATCAATCTTTCTTGATAGTTGATAGCCGAGCTGAATGCTTATGCCTAAGTAAATCTTCTTTATACCATGTAGCAGTTGTGGGTGTAAATGGTGGCATGGCCGGTTGGCTGGACCGGGCGTCTGCTGCCGGGCCAAACCAGTCGTCTGTAGCTGGACGTCTGTGGCTGGGCCTGGCGTCTGTAGCAGGAGAGTTGTTTGCAGAGATGTACAGACACTTTCAGTTGCTGAAGTTCCCTGACTGGCTGAAACTCATTACATTACATCGCTTTACATCTTCCCATATTGGAGGGTGGGACTATGCTGGAAATTGAGTCTATGCATCACTACAAGACCCCTGCCCTGTTGCTGCTGCTAAGTATTGGGAGAGACTGGAGTGGTCTCTACAACAAAATGACTAATGATTTATTTGCAAGGTGTAGTCAAAATGCTTGGGACATCCTGAGGTCACAAAAGGTGCCACATAAATTTCCTTATACAAGGTTTTCTTTCTTTCGAAGGGGATTTTGAATATCTTTCTGTGAATGTTTAAATAAATGGAAAATACCATGGATGGTGGAAGTCTGACATGCAGAAAATGCTGGAAACACTCAACAGGTCTGGCAGTGTACATAGAAACATAGAAAAACTACAGCACAAACAGGCCCTTCGGCCCACAAGTTGTGCCGAACACATCCCTACCTTCAAGACCTACCTATAACCCTCCATCCTATTAAGCTCCATGTACTCATCCAGGAGTCTCTTAAAAGACCCTATTGAGTTCACCTCCACCACCACTGACGGCAGCCAATTCCACTCGCCCACCACCCTCTGTGTGAAAAACTTCCCCCTAACATTTCCCCTGTACCTACCCCCCAGCACCTTAAACCTGTGTCCTCTCGTAGCAGACATTTCCACCCTGGGAAAAAGCCTCTGAGAGTCCACCCGATCTATGCCTCTCAACATCTTATACACCTCTATTAGGTCTCCTCTCATCCTTGGTCTCTCCAAGGAGAAAAGACCGAGCTCCCTCAGCCTATCCTCATAAGGCATGCCACTCAATCCAGGCAACATCCTTGTAAATCTCCTCTGCACCCTTTCAATCTTTTCTACATCCTTCCTATAATGAGGCGACCAGAACTGAGCACAGTACTCCAAGTGGGGCCTGACGAGGGTCTTATATAGCTGCATCATTATCCCCGGACTCCTAAACTCAATCCCTCGATTGATAAAGGCCAGCACACCATACGCCTTCTTAACCACCTCCTCCACCTGCGGGGCCGATTTTAGAGTCCTATGGACCCGGACCCCAAGGTCCTTCTGATCCTCTACAGTACTAAGAGTCTTTCCCTTTATATTGTACCCCTTCATCCCATTTGACCTACCAAAATGGACCACGACGCATTTATCTGGGTTGAAGTCCATCTGCCACTTGTCCACCCAATCTTGCATCCTATCTATGTCTCTCTGTAACTTCTGACATCCCTCCAGACTATCCACAACCCCACCAACCTTCGTGTCGTCGGCAAACTTACCAACCCATCCCTCCGCTTCCTCATCCAGGTCATTTATGAAAATGACAAACAGCAAGGGTCCCAGAACAGATCCCTGGGGCACACCACTGGTGACCGACCTCCATTTAGAAAAAGACCCATCTATCCCCACTCTCTGCCTCCTTTGGGCAAGCCAGTTCTGTATCCACCGGGCAGCAGCCCCTTATATCCCATGCTCTCTCACTTTTTCCAGAAGCCTTGCATGGGGGACCTTATCGAACGACTTGCTAAAATCCATATAAACCACATCTACCGCCTTCCCTTCGTCAATGTGTTTAGTCACATTTTCGAAGAACTCCACCAGGCTCGTAAGGCACGATCTGCCCTTGACAAAGCCGTGCTGAGTATTCTTGAGCATACTAAACCTCTCTAGATGCTCATATATCCTGTCCCTCAGGATCTTCTCCATCAGTTTACCAAGCACTGAGGTTAGACTCACCGGTCGGTAATTACCTGGGCTATCCCTATTCCCCTTCTTGAAAATAGGAACCACATCCGCAATCCTCCAATCCTCCGGCACCTCTCCCGTCTCCATCGACGACGCAAAGATCATCGCCAGAGGCTCTGCAATCTCTTCCCTCGCCTCCCACAGTAACCTGAGGTACATCCCATCCGGACCCGGCGACTTATCTATCTTGATGCCATTCAAAGATTCCAGCACAACCTCTTTCTTAAAGTCCACATACTCAATCCTTTCAGTCCACCGCACACCCGCAGTACATCCACCCAGGTCCTTCTCCTCTGTGAAAACCAAGGCAAAATACTCATTGAGCACCTCTACCATTTCTACTGGTTCCGTACAGACTTTCCCGCCTTCACCTTTTATAGGCCCTATTCCGTCACGTCTCATCCTTTTACTCTTCACGTATTTATAGAACGCCTTAGGGTTCTCCTTAATCCTACCTGCCAGGGCCTTCTCGTGACCCCTTCTGGCTCTCCTAATTTCCTCCTTTAGTCCCTTCCTACAAGCCGTATACTCTTCTAAATCCCTATCTTCTCCAAGCTCTCTGAGCCTTTTGTACGCTTTCCTTTTCTTCTCGACTAGGTCCTGCACAGTTTTCATGCACCACGGTTCCTTTAACCGACCAACACCTCCCTGTCTGCTCGGAACATTGTCCTGTAGAACTCTAGACAGACATTCCTTGAAAAACTGCCACCTCTCTTCAGTACATTTCCCTGAGAATACCTCCTTCCAATTTACTCCTCTAATTTGCTGTCCAATGTCTTCATATTTCCCCTTACTCCATATAAACGCTTTCCTAGCTTGCCTGATCCTCTCTTTTTCCAATGCAAGCCTAAAGGAGATAGAGTTATGATCACTATCCCCAAGATGCTCTCCCACTGAGAGATCTGACACCTGTCCAGGTTCATTGGTCAGAATCAGATCAAGTACAGCCTCTCCTCTTGTCGACTTGTCCACATGCTGTGTCAGGAAACCCTCCTGAACACACCTAACAAACTCTTCCCCATCCAATCCCCTTACCCTAGGGATATTCCAATCTATGTTTGGGAAATTTAAGTCTCCCATCACAACAACTCTGCTATTACTGCATCTCTCCAGGATCTGTTTCCCTATCTGCTCCTCCACCTCCCTGTTACTATTGGGCGGCCTATAGAAAACTCCCAGCAAAGTGACCGGCTCCTTCCCATTCTGAACTTCCACCCACAGAGACTCGGTGGACAATCCCTCCACAGCATACACCTTCACTACAGCTGTGACACTATCCCTGATCAGCAGTGCCACTCCACCCCCTCTCTTGCCTCCCTCCCTGTCCTTCCTGAAACATCTGAATCCCGGCACCTGGAGTATCCAGTCCTGTCCCTGAGACATCCAAGTCTCCGTAATGGCCACCACATCATACTTCCAGGCATTGATCCACGCTCTGAGCTCATCCCCTTTATTCACTATACTCCTGGCATTAAAGTAAACACATCTCAATCCTTTGGTCTGAGCTCTCCCCTTCTCTATTCCCTGTCCATCCGCCCTCTTGCACTGCCTATAACCCTTCTCTGTTTGCGAGCTACCTTCCTCACTCTCAGTCACCTCATTTTGATCCCCTCCCCCCCCAACCTATCTAGTTTAAATTCTCCCCAGTAGCCTTAGCCAACCTTCCTGCCAGGATATTGGTCCCCCTAGGATTCAAGTGCCACCTGTTTTTTGTGTACAGGTCACACCTGCCCCTGAAGAGGTCCCAATGGTCCAGGAACCTGAATCCCTGCCCCCTGCCCCCTGCACCAGTCCCTCAGCCACACATTCATCCTCCACCTCACTCCATTCCTGTCCTCACCTTCCCATGGCACAGGCAGCAATCCTGAGATTACTACCTTTGCTTTCCTCCTTCTCAGCTGTCTCCCTAATTCCCTATACTCTCTTTTCATGACCCCTTCCCCCTTCCTTTCCACATCAGCGGTACCAATATGTACCGCTACCTCCGGCTCCTCTCCCTCCCACCTCAGGATTTCTGGGACTCGCCCAGCGACATCCTGGATCCCAGCCCCAGGGAGGCAGACCACCATGCGAGACTCCCGCCTGCCTCCGCAAAATCGCCTGTCCGTCCCCCTGACTGTTGAGTCCCCGATTAATACTACCATGGAGTACAGTACTGTACATGGAGAGAGAAACAGACTGGCCCCGGTGGACACTGTGTGAGGGGCCCTCCTATAGCAGAGAAATATTGCTATTCGTTTCAGAGAGATGGGGAGTTGACTAACAGGAAAAAAATTAATGAATTTTTCAAGAAAGTCAGTTTGTGGAAGGAATGAAGTGTAGTCCTCAACCTCCTGAATGTATCGGATGCACTGAGGGATGGGAGGGTGCTGAATAGTTATGATATGGGATCAGAAAAGACAGCAGGGTTGTTTGTTTGACTGCCACTCTCCCACAACCACACCACCCCCCCCTCCCCCCAAGTTCCTCATCGGGTGCAGACAGTACCCGTTCGCAGTAGCAGATGACAAGAGCTGAGTAACTGATTCAGGCCATGACTGAGTGGGTAGCGCTATTGTCTTCAGGTCAGAGGGTTTTGGGTTCAAGAAGTACTCCAGAGACTTGAGTGCATAATCAAGGCTGACGTTCCTGTGTAGTATGGAGGGAGCACCACTGTCTGAGATGTTAACTGTGGCCACATCAGCTGCGTTGGGTAGATGTAATAGAATTCATTGTTTTGAAACAAAGCAGGATAATTCTCCCTGGTGTCCTCGGCAATAAGTATGTTTCAACTAACATCAGTTCAAAAAAAACTTGTAAGATCATAATCTAGCACAGAAGAGGGTACCTCTGCTCATCGAGTCTGCTCTAGCTCGTCTGAAGAGCAATCCAGTTAGCTCCACTCTCCCACTTCCTGGCAATTATTTTGTCCCTTTCAAGTATTTATCCAATTCCCTTTTGAAGATTGCTACTGAATCTGTATCCTGGTTTAAGTTTATTTATTAGTGTCACAAGTAGGCTTACGTTAACATTGCAATGACGTTACTGTGAAAATCCCCTAGTCGTTACACTCTGGCACCTGTTTGGATACGCTGAGGGAGAATTTAGCATGGGCAATGCACCCTAACCAGCACGTCTTTTGGACTGTGGGAGGAAACTGGAGCACCCAGAGGAAACTCATACAGACACGGGGAGAAAGTGCAAACTCCACACAGACAGTGACCCAAGCTGGGAATCAAACCCGGGTCCCTGGCGCTATGAGGCAGCAGTGTTAACCACTGTGCCACCATGCTGCCCACCTACAACATACCTGGCTGTACACTCAATCCTCACCACTCGTTTCATTAAAAGTATTTTTTCACCTCTGATTCTTTTGTCAATTACTTTAAATCCATGCCCTTTTATTGTTGACCCTTCAGACTTTCAGAACAGCATCTCTTTATTTACACTACCCAACCCATTTCATGATTTTGAATACATCTATCAAATCTTGTCATCGTCTTCTTTGCTCAAAGGAGAACAATCCTAGCTCTCCAGTCGGTCCACTTAACTGTAGTCCCTCTTTCCCACAGCCATTCTAGTAAATCTCCAAAGCCTTTTTTCCTGCTTGGATCTCTGAAGTGCTTTGGGATACTTAAGCCTTCACCCCTCACCTCCAACAACATGGGCAAGAGGCTCATGGCTTTAGCAAAGTTGCAAGTGACATCCAATGTGACCGTGACCATAGTAAACTGTCCCTCTTCTTCATCTTCAATAATTCCGCTCAGTGGTCCCACTTTTACCAGTCTGATCACAGCTGGACTATCTTGTGCCAAAGCTTCTCTTTTTGCCAGTTACTTCTGGAGTCCTCCAAGAGTCTACTTTGGCCACTCCGCTTCCTCATCTATGTGTTATCCCTCAGTAAAGTCATCCACATTCATGGGATCAGCTTCCATGAGTCAAATTATTATACCTTGTCATCATCTTGTTCTGCCTTTCATCCATGCCTTTGTTATCTCCACACTCACTATTCCAACACTTTCTTGGCCAACTTCCCATCTCCCACTCTCTGTAAACTTCTGCTCATTCAAAACTTTGCTGTCTATGTTCTAACTTGCACCAATTCCTATCCACCCATCATTCAGGTGTTTACAGACCTATAGAGCATCTTGGTTGAGCAACACATTGATTTTAAAATTCTCATCATTGTTTTCAATGGCCTCGGTGCTCTCTCTTTTTCTAATCTCCTCCAGCCCTACAACCCTCTGAGATCTTTGCACGTGTCCAATTTAAGCATGGTGTCCATCCCGATTCCATTTCTTTCTCCCAGCTCCTCTGTCTCCATTGCATCTGTTCTGACAGTGCAACCTTCCACAACAGTGCTTTGAGATGTTGTCTTTTCCTCAACTGAGGATTCCCCTTCACAGTTACTGGTGGAGCCATTGACCATGTCTGGCACATTTCCTGCACTTCTCTCCCCTTCCCCTCCTTCCCAAGACCATGGTCTGATTCTCCTGGTCCTTATCTTTTAACCCATCAGCGCCCATATTCAACAAATCATTTCTGCTACCTATAACATAATGTCATCACCAAACACACGTCCTTTAGGCAGAGAAATATGCCTTCCTGGCCTACATATACCTCCAGACCCCAGCATTGTGGTTGACAGTGTGGTGTGGCAAACTGCTCAATTCAAGGGCAGTTAGGGATGGGCAACAAAACAAACACTAGTCTTGCCAGCAATGCCCACCTCCTATGAAAGAATAAAAAAACCCACATTTTCTGCACCCCCCCCCCCCCCCCCCCCGGCCATTCCTCAGTTAACCCGAACACCCTCTTCCCATGGCACCTTTCCATTGTAAATGCAAGGGATGTAACATCTGCCCTTTTAGAAAACATAGAAAAACTACAGCACAAAACAGGCCCTTCGGCCCCACAAGTTGTGCCGAACATATCCCTACCTTCTAGGCCTACCTATAACCCTCCATCCTATTAAGTCCCATGTACTCATCCAGGAGTCTCTTAAAAGACCCGATTGAGTTTGCCTCCGCCACCACTGACGGCAGCCGATTCCACTCGCCCACCACCCTCTGTGTGAAAAACTGCCCCCTAACATTTCCCCTGTACCTACCCCCCAGCACCTTAAACCTGTGTCCTCTCGTAACAGACATTTCCACCCTGGGAAAAAGCCTCTGAGAGTCCACCCGATCAATGCCTCTCAACATCTTGTACACCACTATTAGGTCTCCTCTCATCCTACGTCTCTCCAAGGAGAAAAGACCGAGCTCCCTCAGCCTATCCTCATAAGGCATGCTACTCAATCCAGGCAACATCCTTGTAAATCGCCTCTGCACCCTTTCAATCTTTTCCACATCCTTCCTGTAATGAGGCGACCAGAACTGAGCACAGTACTCCAAGTGGGGCCTGACGAGGGTCTTATATAGCTGCATCATTATCCCCGGACACCTAAACTCAATCCCTCGATTGATAAAGGCCAGCACACCATACGCCTTCTTAACCACCTCCTCCACCTGCGGGACCGATTTTAGAGTCCTATGGACCCGGACCTCAAGGTCCTTCTGATCCTCTACAGTACTAAGAGTCTTTCCCTTTATATTGTACTCCTTCATCCCATTTGACCTGCCAAAATGGACCACTATGCATTTATCTGGGTTGAAGTCCATCTGCCACTTCTCCGCCCAGTCTTGCATCCTATCTATGTCCCTCTGTAACTTCTGACATCCCTCCAGACTATCCACAACCCCACCAACCTTCGTGTCATCGGCAAACTTACCAACCCCATCCCTCCACTTCCTCATCCAGGTCATTTATGAAAATGACAAACAGCAAGGGTCCCAGAACAGAACAGATCCACTGGTGACCGACCTCCATTTAGAAAAAGACCCATCTATCCCCACTCTCTGCCTCCTTTGGGCAAGCCAGTTCTGGATCCACCGGGCAGCAGCCCCTTGGATCCCATGCCCTCTCACTTTTTCTAGAAGCCTTGCATGGGGGACCTTATCGAATGAACGCCTTGCTAAAATATCTCTTCATTTTCCAAAGCCCCTTTCCAAAAGCTGGGGATAGTTTGTGGAATACCTCTGTTTGGTCTGCAAGCATGATGCCAAGATTCCAGTGATCTGTTGTTTTAATTCCCCACCTTGCTGTCATGCTACCCTCTCTGTCCTTGACCTGCTGCACTGTTCCAATGAAGCTCAATGCAAGCTTGCGGAACAGCATCTCTCTCTTTCAATTAGGCCTTCCAGACATTGAGTTCAACAATTTTGGACCTTAATCTCTGCCCCAGTATGCTCCTTTTTCTTTACATTGTTTGATTTTGCGCTCATTTTTTGCTTGCAATCAACAGCACGCCTGCCTTAGGCATGTTCTTTGTTTGTTTTCTTGCCTCATCACCATTCTATTTGCCTCTGGAACACTTACTCTTCTGTCAATCAATCTCTCCTGACTTTCATCCTATCGCATTTATCCTTCTACCCATTCCTTACTCTTAATCTATTTCATCTCTAACATTTCCCCGTGTTCTGATAACTCCTGACCTGAAACGTTAACTCTGTTTCTCTCTCCACAGATGCTGCTTCATCTGCTGAGTATTTCCAGCATTTTCTGTTTGTATTCCTGATTTTTGTTGATCCACCGTTACTACCTTTGTCTTTTTACCTTTTCTCCTTTAAAACCTACGCCTTTGCCATTTTCCAAAATCTTTGATCCAGTGTCCACTTTTTTGCCTGTAGAGTGCAAGAGGTGTTTTTTCTTTTACGTGAAGGGTGCTGTAGAAATGCAAATAGTTGTTGAACAAGAAGCTGATTTGTTGCAGAGGGGGGATAATTTTCCTTTGTGTTTTCAAAACTTTGTGTCGGTAAAACAACAGAGTGAGTAACAGCCTGGATTGCCCGGGGTGTGGATTGGAGTTTTAAGCAGGCTGCAAGTACATTAGTCATCAGAAACCGGTTTAGTAACACAAGCCTGCGGGTATAGAATCACGGGCACAGAAGGACGCCATTTAGTTTATAATACCTGTGCCAGCTCTTTGAAAGAGTTGTCCAATCTAGTTCCATACCTCAATTTCTTCCCCCACTCACCCCCCACCCCACCCACCCCATTACCCTGAAAATTAGTTCACTTTAAGTGCATATCCAGATGCGTTTGGAAATTTCCAATAGAATTTGCTTTCACCATCTTTTTCGGGTCTAGATAGCGATTACCCTTTCTATGGAAATAATTCTTTTCCCCTGTGGTTCTTTTGCTAATTGTTTTAAATCTCTGACCTCTGGTTACTGATCCATTTGCCAAAGGAAACTTTCTCCCTATTTGCTCAATCAAAACCACTCTGTATACCTCTGTAGATCTCCCCTTAACCCTCTCTGTTGCAAGGAAGACAATCCTGGCTTGCCCATCACATAGTAAGAAGTTTAACAACACCAGGTTAAAGTCCAACAGGTTTATTTGGTTGCCCCTCACATAACAGAGTCCCTCATTCTGATGAACCTTCACTGTCTAAGGCCTCGGCTTCCTTCCTGAAGTCCAGTGTTGAGAATTGTACCAAATACTCCAGTTGAGGTCGAACCAGTTGTTAGTAGAGGTTTAGCATGATTTTGCTTTGTTTATGTCTTCAGTGCCACTTTAAAAACAATCTTGTCTAATTTCTCATTTGCCTTATCAGCTTGTGTTGTTATCTTCAAAGATTTGTGAAAAGATGGATCGGTGTGGGGACTGTGTGAGAGTGTTTTGCTGTGGTGCTGGGGATTCAGAGCTGTTTCACTTCACAGATCGGCACAGCTCCTGGGAAACCCAATAAACCCACATAAAACAGGATAAGCAATCCTGCCACTGGGATCAATACCCCATTACCACCAACCCACCCTGTCCAGGCCATCCCCTTGCTCCCTCATCCTACCCTGGAGCATGGGCCTTATAGAAAGCTGCCCATTTGTTTGTCGCCGTGCTGTCTGCACTTTGCTCTGATTTTCCCTTCCCTGTAGAACTGGTTTGCTTCCAGCCACTTAAAGTGGCAGTGGGAAAGGTGTGGTTGATGTGGGGTCCACAAAGCACTTTGCTTATTGTTGGGGTAGTCTCAGTGTGGGGGTTTCTGCCACTGATCTGGGTACTTACTGATTGTTATTTCTGTACCTGACTCTGCTTTTCCTAGGAGAGGAAGTGATGAACCCTCCAAAAGTTTCATTACAGGGCTGGGGGGGGTCTCTAACATTAGGTCTCCCACTGATTGATTATTTAAGGTGGGGGTGATTATTTGGTGTCAGTTTATAACAGTCTCAGTGTCTAGGGTACAAGTGCATTGCAGCTTCTGTTTATGGGGTGCACTTGTGTAAGTACCACTGTGCCCTCTATCTCAGTAATCTCCTCCAGCACAACAACCCTACAAGATTTCTGCACTCAAATTCTGGCCTTTAGCGCATCACCAATTTTAATCAATTGACTATTGGTAGTCACGTCTTCAGCTGCCCAGAGATCTGGAACTTCCTCCCTAACCCTTTCCACCTCTCTAATTTTTTGCATGTCAAACCTACCTCCTGACCAAGCTTTTGTTCATCTCTTCAAATGTGACTTTGTGTTAAATTTTGTTCAATGCTCCTTGAAGTATCTTGGGTTGCAGTCTCGTCTGCACTGGGGAGGCCGCGTTGCAGTCTCGTCTGCACTGGGGAGGCCGCGTTGCAGTCTCGTCTGCACTGGGGAGGCCGCGTTGCAGTCTCGTCTGCACTGGGGAGGCCGCGTTGCAGTCTCGTCTGCACTGGGGAGGCCGCGTTGCAGTCTCGTCTGCACTGGGGAGGCCGCGTTGCAGTCTCGTCTGCACTGGGGAGGCCGCGTTGCAGTCTCGTCTGCACTGGGGAGGCCGCGTTGCAGTCTCGTCTGCACGGGGAGGCCGCGTTGCAGTCTCGTCTGCACTGGGGAGGCCACAAGCAGATTGGGTGATTGCTTTGCTGAACACCTCCCTTCAGTCTACAAACATAACCCAAGCTTCTGGTCACTTGTCGTTTCATTTCTCTATCCCAATCCTACTCTTGAGCTTTCTCCTCCGCCTCCTGTGCTGTTCTAATGGAATTCAACACAAGCACAGAACACAAGCTCTCCTCATTCAGCTGCCCGAGAAATTCGTCACCATTCTCCGCCTGCTTCATGATGACATGCAAGCCGTGATCCTCTCCAATGGAACCACCACAGACCCAATACGAGTGCAAACTGGGGTCAAACGGCTGCATTATCGCACCAATGTTCTTCTCTACCTTCCTCACAGCAACACTCCACCCCATCATCTTGAAGCTCCCTGCTGGACTGGAGCTAATCTATCAGACAAGCAGGAAACTGTTCAACTTCCGACGCCCCCAGGCCAGAACCAAGACCACTCTGACTTCTGTCATCAAGCTGCAATATGCTGATGCCGCCTGTGTACGCGCACACTCAGGCCGAGCTAGACTCTTGTTGACACATTCACCACGACATATGAGAGAATGGGCCTCAGACTAAACATCCAGAAGACAAAGGTTCTCTACCAGCCCACTCCTGTCACAGAAAACTGTCCCCCAACCAATCGGGTCCATGGTGAGCCCCTGGACAATGTGGATCATTTCCCATACCTCAGGAGCCTCCTCTCGGCACGAGCAGACATTGACGATGAAATCCGGCATCGAATCCAATGGACCAGTGCAGTCTTCGGACACCTGAGGATCAGAGTGTTTGAAGCCTGAGACCTCAAATCCAGCACCAAGCTCATGGTCTACAGAGCAGCCGTGGTTCCTGACCTCCTGCATGCGTCAGAAACATGGACAGCAGACACCTCAAATCCCTGGAGAGATATCACCAATCTTGCCTTCGCAAAACCCTGCAAATCCACTAGCAGGATAAGTGTACCAATATGAGGGTCCTCTCCCAGACTGATAGCCCCAGCATCGAGGCACTGGTCATGCCCAACCAGTTGCGATGGATGAGCCAAACTGTCCACGTGCCCGAGACGACTCCCAAAACAAGTACTCTACTCCAGGCTCTACAGTGGCAAGCGATCACTAGGAGGGCAGAGGAAACGCTACAGGGACTCTGAAAACCTCCATAAATAAATGCAACATCCCCATCAACACGTGGGAATCGCTGGCCTTAGAATGCACAAACTAGATAAGAAGCATCTGCGAAGGTGCCAATCACCTCGAGCGTAGAACACGCAGAGGCCAAGTACAAACAGCGGAAAGAGAATGCAGAATCCAGAGGGTCCCACCCACCTCAACAAATACCCGCTGCCAAACTGTTGCAGAGTCTATGGCTCCAGGATTGGACTATTCAGCCACCGCAGAACCCACTTCCCCAGATTGTAAGCAAGTCACCCTTGACTCAGAGGGACTGCCGAAGACAAAACCGTGTCTCATCTTTTGATGAGGAAGTTTACAATCTTCCAGCTTCAACTTAAAACTTCCACAACTTCGGATTATTACCACGCTCATTTTTGTGGCAGCTGCTACTGTTAATATTTCCGCTTTTGGCATTTACAATTCCTCTGGAGCTATCTTTAGTTTTGTTTTACTTGTCCCATCACCACCCCCTTCTGCTTTGCATCACCATCTATTTAGCCACTCTGCCCTATCACGTACTTTCCCTTTTGTTCTTTCTTTCTTTACCTCCCCTTCCAGCTTTTTTCTCTCCCCCACCCCACCATCTTTTCTTGCCTCTTAGAAACTGTTAGTTTTCTATTTTTTTATACACTGCACAGCACAGCACAGAAATACGTCATTTGGCCTAACAGTACCTCTAATCTACATTATCAAACCCCTTCATAAACATTAGCATGGACCTAATATGTTTGCAGTAGCTTCCTCCCTACTTCATCTCATCCTATCACCATATCCCTTTTCCTTTCTCCCTCGTGTTCTTCCCCTTAAATGCATCTACTCTGACTCCTCGTGGTAGTGATTCCACATTCTAACACTGTCTGGATAAAGAGATTTTTCATGAATTCACTGGAGAATTTATCAGTGGTTATCATATTCATAACCTCTAATTTTGGTCTCGGCCACAAGTGGAAACAGTTTCCCTACACCTACTCTTATCAAAACCTTCCATTGGCTTAAATACCTCTATTGGGCCACCTCTTGGCTTTCTGGTTTCTAGAGAATCTGTTTATTCTTCCTTTGCTAGCAATAACCTCTCAGTTCTGGTATAATTCTTGTA
This sequence comes from Mustelus asterias, assembly GCF_964213995.1. Classification (NCBI taxonomy): domain Eukaryota; kingdom Metazoa; phylum Chordata; class Chondrichthyes; order Carcharhiniformes; family Triakidae; genus Mustelus; species Mustelus asterias. The sequence continues at coordinate 65,592,867 of NC_135821.1, read as the reverse complement.
AATTGTTTTGCACTTTCTGCAGTGCCTCTATTCCCTCTTAATAATGTGGAGGCCAGAATTGTGCACAGTGCACCAAATGTGACCTAACCAACTTTCTATACAAACTTAACACACTTTCTCTACTTTTTAGTTATATCCCTCTAGAAATGAACCCAGTGCATTGTCTGGCTATTTTATGACTTTCTTAAATTCTATTGTTTCTTTTAGTGATTTGTGCCCCTATACCCAAGATCCCTCTGTTTATTTACCTCATTTAGACACTTATTTAGCAAGGAGTGCCACCTCAAACTTGACTGTATTGAAATGTCTTTGTTGATAATATGCCTGTTCTGCTTGTTTATTAACATCTTTATTTTGTCACAGTCCTCCTCTATATTAATTGCACCCCAATTTAACGTCATCCGCAAATTTGAAATTCTATTTCGGATTCCGGAGTCCAAATCATTTATGAAAATAGTGAACAACAATGGTCCTACCACTGATTCCTGTGAAATATCACTTCTCACCTTTTGCCAGTCTGAGTAACTACCTTTAACCTTGACTCTTTTTGTTTTGTAGCCAGCTTGCTACTTATTCTGCTACTAGTCTCTAATACTGCATGTTCTGACCTTAGTCATGAGTCCACAATGCATTACCTTATCACGGGCCTTTTGGAAATGCAAATATAATGGGCCAGAACTTCTAAGGAGTAGCAATTGGTCAGATTGCCACTCCATTCCTTTTTACTTACCTTCCTCGGGATCTGCGCATTTCTTGTCTGATCTTCTGACTTGAGCCTGGTGAGAAGTGTGCAGGGCAGTAGCACTGATGAAAGTGAAGGCAAGTCCCCTTTTTACAGTACGAACGACTGTAAAGCAGTAAGTTTAAAAGTCCCAGCCACTTTGAGAAGCCAGAGATTAGGTAGGTGTGTAAGGTAAGTAGGTGAAATGGGTGGAGAGGCAGGCCGTAGAATTAGTTGGAAGGTAGGGGATAGATAGGATGTGTCATAGAATATTCAAAAAGATAGCTACAGAGATAGTAGATGCACAGACACTAATCTTCCAAGAATCCTTAAATTCTGGAAAGGCCCCAGAGGATCTGAAAACTGCCAATGTAACACTCTGATCAAAAAGGGAGGGAGACAAAAAATTGTAGGCCAGTTAGTTTAACATCTGTCATTGAGAAAATGTTAGAGTCCATTATTAAGAATGTAATATTTTCTTAGAAACCCTACAGCACAGAAAGAGGCCATTCAGCCCATCGAGTCTGCACCGACCACAATCCCACCCAGGCCCTACCCCCATATCCTTACATATTTTACCCACTAATCCCTCTAACCTACGCATCCCAGGACACTAAGGGCAATTTTAGCATGGCCAATCAACCTAACCTGCACATCTTTGGACTACATTATATATTTGAAATACATTATACATTATATAATCAAGGAGCGTCAGTATGACTTTGAGGTGGAAATCGTGCCTGACAAAGTTATTACAATTCTTTTGAGGTGACAAAGAGCAGGATCGATAAAAAGGAACCAGTAGATGTAATATACTTGGATATCCAAAAAGCATTTGATAAGATACCGCACAAAATGCCTCTTGATGATATAAGAGCCCGTGGTGTTGGGAGAAGTATATTGGCATGGATAGAGGATTGGCTAACTAATAGAAGATAAGAGGGGCATTTTCAGGAATGCAACCTTTACCTAGTGGTGGAGTACCTCTGGGACCACAATTATTTACAGTATATATTTGTGACTTCGACAAGGGAAATGAATGTAAGACTGTCAAGTTTGCAGATGACACAGAAATAGGTGGGAAAGCAAGTGGTGAGGATGGCAGAGTCTACAGAGGGATATAGACAGGTTAAGTGAATGGGCAAGAATTTGGCAGATGGAATATAGGAAAATGTCCAGCTTTGCACTTTAGTAGGAAGAATAAAGGAGATGAATATTTAAATTGAGAAAGACTGCAGAAAGCTGTAGTACAGAGGGATTTGGGGATCCTTGTACATAAATCACACAAAGTTATCATACAAGTTCAGTAGGGAAGGCAAATGGAATGTTGGCATTTATTTCAAAGAAAATGGAGTATAAAAATAGGGAAGTCTTGCTAAAACTATACAAGGCATTAATTAGACCACACCTGGAATACTGTGAACAGTTCTGGTACACTTATCTAAGGAAATATATACTGGTATTGGAGGCAGTCCAGAGAAGAATCACTAGGCTGATCCTGGGTATGGAAGGATTTTCTTATGAGGAGAGGTTGAGTAGAGAAGAGTTTACAAGAATGAGGGGGGACCTTATTGGGACAAATAGAATTCTCAGGGGGTTTGATATTGTTGATGCTGAGAGGTTGTTTCCCCTTGTGGGAGAGTCTAGGACCAGAGGACATAGTCTCAGAATAAGGGGCCATGCTTTTTTTTAAAGTTTAGTTTTAAGTTTATTTATTAGTGTCACAAGTAGGCCTCCATTAACACCGCAATGAAGTTACTGTGAAAATCCCCGAGTCGCATGAGAGCAGAAGTCGGCGTTTCGGCTAAGTTCGAGCGTCAGACCAAGCCCAAGATCAATTGTAATGTCTTTTCTTGTCAGCTTGTCTCACGTATGACTCTCGTGTGCGGACAGTAAGAAGTCTCTCAACACCAGGTTAAAGTCCAACAGGTTTATTTGGTAGCACAAGCCACAAGCTTTCGGAGCGCTGCCCCTTCATCAGGTGAGTGGGAGTTCTGTTCACAAACAGGACATATAAAGACACAAACTCAATTTACAAGATAATGGGTGGAATGCGAGTCTTTACAGGTAATCAAGTCTTAAAGGTACAGACAATGTGAGTGGAGAGAGGGTTAAGCACAGGTTAAAGAGATGTGTATTGTGTCCAGCCAGGACAGTTAGTGAAATTTTGCAAGCCCAGGCAAGTCGTGGGGGTTACAGATAGTGTGACATGAACCCAAGATCCCGATTGAGGCCGTCCTCGTGTGCGGAACTTGGCTATCGGTTTCTGCTCAGCGACTCCGCGCTGTCATGTGTCGTGAAGGCCGCCTTGGAGAACGCTTACCCGAAGATCAGAGGCTGAATGACCGTGACTGCTGAAGTGTTCCCCAACAGGAAGAGAACGCTCCTGCCTGGTGATTGTCAAGCGGTGTTCATTCATCCGTTATCGTAGCGTCTGCATGTTCTCCCCAATGTACCATGCCTCGGGACATCCTTTCCTGCAGCTTAACAGGTAGAGAACGTTGGCTGAGTTGCAAGAGTATGTATCGTGTACCTGGTGGATGGTGTTCTCACGTGAGATGATGGCATCTGTGATGATGATCCGGCACGTCTTGCAGAGGGTGCTGTGGCAGGGTTGTGTGGTGTCATGGTCACTGTTCTCCTGAAGGCTGGGTAGTTTGCTGCAGACAATGGTCTGAGGTTGTGCGGTTGTTTGAAGGCAAGAAGTGGGGGTGTGGAGATGGCCTTGGCGAGATGTTCGTCTTCATCGATGACATGTTGAAGGCTCTGGAGAAGATTTCGTAGCTTCTCCGCTCTGTGGAAGTACTGGACGATGAAGGGTACTCTATCCGCCGTGTCCCGTGTTTGTCTTCTGAGGTGGTCGGTGCAGTTTTTCGCTGTGGCGCGTTGGAACTGTCGATCAATGAGTCGAGCGCCATATCCTGTTCTTTTGAGGGCATCTTTCAGCATCTGGAGGTGTCTGTTGCGATCCTCCTCATCTGAGCAGATCCTGTGTATATGGAGGGCTTGTCCGTAGGGGATGGCTTCTTTAACGTGTTTAGGGTGGAAGCTGGAGAAGTGGAGCATCGTGAGGTTATCCGTGGGCTTGTGGTACAGTGAGGTGCTGAGGTGACCGTCCTTGATGGAGATGCGTGTGTCCAAGAATGCAACCAATTCCGGAGAGTAGTCCATGGCGAGTCTGATGGTGGAATGGAACTTGTTGATGTCATATGGTGAACAATCATTGAAACAACTATGAGTCCAAAGGAAGAAAATGTCATCGATGTATCTAGTGTATAGCATCGGTTGAAGGTCTTGTTCGAACCTGTGATGAAGATGTTGGCATATTGAGGTGCGAATTTGGACTCATGGTGAATAATCACTGAAACACTATATGATGACATCAACAAGTTCCATCCCACCATCAGACTCACCATGGACTACTCACCATGGTCACCTCAGCACTTCACTGTACCGCAAGCTCACGGATAACCTCACGATGCTCCACTTCTCCAGCTTCCACCCTAAACACGTTAAAGAAGCCATCCCCTACGGACAAGCCCTCCGTATACACAGGATCTGCTCAGAGGAGGAGGATCGCAACAGACACCTCCAGACGCTGAAAGATGCCCTCATAAGAACAGGATATGACGCTCGGTTCATCGATTTGACAGTTCCGACGCGCCACAGCGAAAAACTGCACCGACCTCCTCAGAAGATAAACACGGGACACGGCGGACAGAGTACCCTTCATCATCCAGTACTTCCCTGGAGCGGAGAAGCTACAACATCTTCTCCGGAGCCTTCAACATGTCATCGATGAAGACGAACATCTCGCCAAGGCCATCTCCACACCCCCACTTCTTGCCTTCAAACAACCGCACAACCTCAAACAGACCATTGTCTGCAGCAAACTACCCATCCTTCAGGAGAACAGTGACCACGACACCACACAACCCTGCCACAGCAATCTCTGCAAGACGTGCTGGATCATCGACACGGATGCCATCATCTCACGTGAGAACACAATCCACCAGGTACACAGTACATACTCTTGCAACTCGGCCAACATTGTCTACCTGATACGCTGCAGGAAAGGATGACCCGAGGTATAGGACTTTGGGGGGACCATGCAGATGCTACGATAACGGATGAATGAACACCGCTCGACAATCACCAGACAGGAGTATTCTCTTCCTGTTGGGGAACACTTCAGCAGTCACGGGCATTCAGCCTCCGAAAGCTTGTGGCTTGTGCTACCAAATAAACCTGTTGGACTTTAACCTGGTGTTGTGAAACTTCTGACTGTATTTACCCCAGTCCAACGCCGGCATCTCCACATCATCTCTTGTGAGGACCATAAATTGGATTCAGTATGAATTGTTTTTTGGAGCAAGCAAGAAGCTGGATTAAGTTTAAGATTGATTAGTGTCACAAATAGGCTTGCATTAACACTGCAATGAAGTTACTGTGAAAATCCCCTAGTCGCCACACTCCGGTGCCTGTTTGGGTACACTGAGGGAGAATTTAGCATGGCCAATGCACCTAACCACTTTGGACTGTGGGTGGAAACTGGAGCACCCATGCAGACACTGGGAGAGCGTGCAGACTCCGCACAGGCAGTGACCCAGGCCAGGAATCAAACCCAGGTCCCTAGTGCTGAGAGGCAGCAGTGCTAACCACTGTGTCAACCGCGTGGTGGGCTGTCTCTGTCCACTTTGTTACTTAGTTTTGTAACTTTAAGAAAGGTTTTTTTTAAAAAATGGGCCATTTAGCCCGTTATCTGGCTGGGTGCAGCAGTTGTGTTTGCAGAATTGTAATAGTGCCCCCCATCTCCCTAAATCCTCTGGATCTACCCTTTGCCTTCTCTGCTGCCCACTTTTCCCCAAATTTGATGCCCAGAGTTCTGCAAATGTCCCCAGACCCCCCACATGCTGTTGTCTGTCTGTCGGTAATGTTTGGGTGAAGTGCATGTTTTCCCAATAAGTTCATTGCAGTGTTAATGGAAGCCTACTTGTGACACAAACAAATAAATAAACTTTAAAAACTTTGTTGGGACCCCCCCAGCCATGGGTGAAGTTTCACCCTCTCTCTCTCTGTCCCTTGCAGGTCCTTCAGTCCAGGCTATGCAAGGAGCTCGGTGGACAGCGGCTGCCCAGCGGGCTGCCCCCAAGCCCAGGCATGTGAGCCCCCCGGCACTGTCGCCCGCCGCGGTCGACTCGCTCTGCCTGGAGGTGTCGGAGGGCCCGGCGGGGGGCCGGAGGGCGGGCAGGGGCCAGCGGCACAAGGCGGCTCCCCGGGACTCGAACGGGAAGCACTCGGAGAGCCTGGGCTTCCTGCCGGGCTCCGCGGCCGAGGGGGCGGACGAGGCGGCGGCGGCGGCGGCGTGCCGCTGGTGCGGCCCGGGCTGTGCGAGCTGGCAGGCGGTGAGAGCGCTGCTGTGCTGCGTGCTGAGCTGCGGCCTGTGCAAGGCCGACTCCGGCGTCTACAGCCCGTGTAGCGGCGCCGAGACGGCGGCCGGGGCCAGGGAGCTGGAGCGGGGCAACACCATCCGCTACCTGGAGAACCCCACCCTGGGCATCGCACTCAGCCCGCAGCCCAGCCCCAGGAAGAAGCCCCCGCTGGCCGGCAGCAGCTTCAACTACTACGATGTCAAGCTGGGGGGCCAGCAGGTCATCTGGAAGAACAGCCGCAGCCTGTCCGGGGACTCGTGCCGCAAGGAGCCGCCGCCGCCGCCCGCCCCCGGCCACCGCTCCGAGAGCCCGGGCAGCGCCTCGCCCGCCTCCCACAAGCGCGTCTCGGACGAGTTCCCCTCCTTCCTGGAGGAGGACCTGGAGAACACGGAGCTGAACGTGTCCATGTCGAGCGCCGAGCTGGACCAGTACATCAGCCGCAAGCTGCTGGAGCTCTTCAGCATCCACCAGATCGACATGTTGGCCCAGTGCACCTCGGACACCACCTTCATCAGCAAGAGCAGCGAGATCAGCGAGCTGATCGGCAGCATCACCAAGGACTACAAGATCGACGAGAAGGACGCCGAGTGCCGCATCGTCACCGGCATCGTCCGCATCAGCACCCGCAAGTCCAAGAAGAAGAAGAAACGCTGGCCGGAGGAGGCCAGTGAGGACAGGCTGCTCACCCTGACCTCTGCTGACCCCAAACCACAAACCGAGACCATTTTACCCAGTGAAGGTGAGGCAGCTGCCCTGGGGGGCAGGGGGATGCACCGGGGGCAACACTGGGGAGAGGGGGTTGCATTGGGAGGGAAGGGATGCACTGGAGTGGCACTGGGGGCAGGAGGATGCAATGGGGCTGCCCTGGGGGCAGGAGGATGCAATGGGGCTGCCCTGGGGGCAGGGGGGTGCACTGGGGAGATGGGGATGCATTGGGAGGGAAGGGATGCACTGGAGTGGCATTGGGGGCAGGAGTATGCAATGGGGCTACCCTGGGGGCAGGGGGATGTACTGGGGGCAGGGGGGTGCACTGGGGGCAGCACTGGGGAGACGGGGATGCATTGGGAGGGAAGGGATGCACTGGAGTGGCACCGGGGGCAGGAGATGCAATGGGGCTGCCCTGGGGGGCAGGGGGATGTACTGGAGTGACACCGGGGTAGAGGGGGATGCACTGAGAGAGAATGGATGCACTGGAGCTGCACTAGGGGCAGGGGGATGCGCTGGAGCTGCATGGGGGGGGCGGGCAGGGATGTGCTGGGTGATGCGCTATCAATGAGGCAAAAGACTACTTGTGTGCCAATACAACTGTAGGCTTTTATTCATTACAGAACCAGGAGCACATCCCAACAGATAACCGACCCGAACTGAACAAGGGGAAGGGAACAGCCACCTTTATACTAGGTGACAAGGGGAGGAGCCGGCAGGGGATGTGTCCAGGCATGACAAACACACAGTGGTCCAGGCGGGACAAAGGCACAACTGAAGTCCACCACACTGGGGCTACACTGGGTTTGCAGAGATGCCCTGCAGCTGCACTGGGGTGGGGGGGGTGGGGGAGAATGCACTGCTGCTGCACTGGGAGGGGGCAGGATTGCAATGTAGCACCACTGGAGGGGGCACAGGGATACATGCACTGGAGTTGAACTTGGTGCTTGGGCTGTGCTAGTTGGTTGTGTGCTCCTGGGATCTGTGCAGGGTTTGATGTTTATCTGCAGCTGGGGGGGGGGGGGGGGTGGGGGGAGAGGTGTTATATGGGGTTTGACTGGAATGTGTGATCGCAATACTGTGATTTCTGACTTTTTCTGTTTAGAGCTTAACCTGGAGATTTCAGTCGTGGACCCGCTCGATTTGAAAGCAAGACAAATGCATGGCCTGGGTTCTCCAGGTAATTCCCAAATACGGTGCAAGTGGAGGAACTGAACTTCTCAAGGCTGAATTACACAGACACAAAATTCCCTAGTTTGGGTTCGACAAAGTTGTTCAGCCAGGAGACCTGTTCCTCATCAGTGTCCAGGTTGCAGGATTTGTGTACCTGGTGGAGTGAGTGGCTGGGAAGCTGCTTTTCACTTCATATTTAAAGATGTGTTGTGAATGACACTGCCCTTTTTCTGTCCTTTTCTCTTTCAGTCATTTTGTCTGCCTTTCTGCCCACCCCACCCCACTCTCTGCGGCCCCTACTCCCCCCCCCCCCCCCCAGAGAGAGAGGAGGAGGTGGGAGTTGGGGCCACAGGGCTGGGATCAGGCTCCCAAACCTCCCCTCTCTGCAGCCCCATCTCCTGCCCTCCCCTCTCTGCAACCTCAACTCCCTCCCACCCCCTTTCTCACTCTGCCCCCATTTTCCAGTCGGTGTTGCTCTCATCTCGTATTCCCTCTATTGTGCAATCTGTGCACAGATGACTGTCATATGATCATATGGATTAGGAGCAGGAGTAGGCACTCGGCCCCTCGAATCTGCTCTGCCATTCAATAAGATCATGGCTGATCTGACCGTAACCTCAATTCCACATTCCTGTCTCCTCCAATAACCTGTCCTGTCACTGTTCCGAACAGTTGCTCCTGATTTGATGTGACCCCATGACTTTTGTTCAAATGCTGCAGGCAGGACCCTTCTCCCTAACCCAACCTCAGGGTATGCATCCCCATTGAGATCCTGACACTCACTTTTCTCTCTCTCTCTCAGCAGATTTGCAAAAATACGATTCTCTTCAGGATACAGAGACTGATTCATCAGGAGCACCACTGCTCAAAGTCTATCTCTAAGGTCGGAGAGCAGGCCATCCCGTGATAAGAACTGGACTGGGGAATGTGGGTCTGGAATGGTCAGTGAGAGGCCGGACATTCTAGGTCTGGAGTAAGGCGTGGAGTTGAATCTTGTTCACTGTGAAGCTGTTTTCCCCCTGCCAGCAGCACCCGGGGAGTTGCTCTGCTTCTGAGTTCAGTCTCCAATATCCGAGTATGGTGCTGTTAGCCTGGGGGTGGCCAATCTCCCTCTGCTCCGCTCCACACCCCAGCCCCACTGCAGATGAGGAGCCGCCAGCTCAGTGCCGAAGATCAGCGATGTGGGTGGGGTGGGAGGTTATCACAGCCCATTGGGAGCCAGTGAGACAGGAGCTGCTGTAAATATGGAACTGGTCACAGGTTTGCTCTCCAGGTTGGGTGTTGTCTTGATACTGAGGAGGATTGGTGTGCGGGAGGGGTGGAGGTTGTACAGTTACTTTGCATATTTTGTACATTGTTTCCTGTCACTGAACCAGATGGTGAATTGCGGTGAGAGACATTGATTTTAATAAGTCGTATTTTATATGAATGCAAAAATTGGAATCTCGTCTGCAATTTGAAAATTGCTTCGGTCCCTGTGACTCCCTCCTAACTCGAACTATATTTGAGCTCCACTGACACCCCATCTCGTTTTCCCCCTCAAAGTCTCCATTCAGACAAAGGTCCAGGTACGGTCACCTCCGTACAGGACAGCTGTACCTCAGCCACTATCCCCCTCCACCTTGTCCACTGTACTATGGTGAGGGCAGGATTGGACTCAGCTGTGATGCCCTGTATAGTTCAATATCCTGTATAGCCATACTGTCTAGACTTAGGTGGACCATCTCTTAGGATGAATCATCAGATGGTCGCTGGAAAGTTTAGTATTGCAGGAAGCTGTGAATCGATCCTGGGAAGGACAGAGGAGCCCTGTGGTTCACAGTGGATTTCTGAAACTGAGTTTGCTGGTGCCTCTCTGTGCAGACAGGTGGTGCTGTAAACCTATAGTGACCCACTCTGCCCATCAAAGTCATTTCTGTTGGTATGCTAATCCATTGAGGCCCCTTCCCTCTGGTACATTAATCTGTGCTGTAAACTGTGGGATATTGTGTGACAGATTTCCCCATCTGTTAATTCTATTTCTGTCGGGTTTTTAAATTCATTTATAGTTTTTAAATATTTTACCTAATGGTTACGTGAAGTGATGCTTCTGTTTTGTGTTTTCAACTGAGAGCCTCATATGAACCAGACTCTGCTGTGAACTTGCTTCCAGTGAATGTAGCAGAGACCAATCCGGAAGGTTTTCCTATGGCGGGACAGGGTCAGGGAGTTGGGAAAAGTAAAATGGAGGTTCAGCAGTGCCACCACTCATGGGAAGCTGTAATTACAGCATGACTACACTAGTTTTCACTATAAACGGACTAAGAGATTTATAGTGGGAAAGGTTGATGATGTGGGTTCAGGTGTAAGATTTTTTAATAAATAGTGGTCAAACACTTTAAAAAGAAAATGCTTATTTTTTCCGTAAAAAACGACTTCTCACTCATTTTGATTGAACTGCTATATTCTGAATAATCATAGAATCCCTGCAGTGCGGAAGGAAGCCATTTGGCCCACACACTCTCCCAACAGAGCATCTTACCCCAGGCCCATGCACTTACCCTGCTAATCCCCTAACCTACATATCTTGGGGCACTAAGGGGCAATTTAGCATGGCCAATCAACCTAACCTGCATGTAGAGTCCTTAGAATTCCTACAGTGCAGAAAGAGACCATTTGGTCCATTGAGTCTGCACTGACTCTTAGAAAATACATTCCACCCAGGCCCTCTCCTCTGCCCTATCCCCGTACCCTGTGAATTTATAATGGCTAATCCACCCACATTGCACATCTTTGGACTGTGGCAGGGGAGGGGGGAAGAACCGGAGCACCCGGAGGAAACCCAAGCAGCCACGGGGAGAATGTGCAAGCTCCACACACACACACACACACACCCGAGGCTGGAATCAAACCCTGGTCTCTGGCACTGAGGCAGCAATGCTAACCACTGTGCCACCCTTTTACTTTTAATCACATTTAATATTCTGCATCACATTTAATATTCCACTTAAATTGGTTCCCTTTAACCATCTTGTCTGTCACTTGGTCTTTCACACTACTCCCACTGCCAGCAGGATAGAAACATCGTGTTTGTTGTTAGAATTGTTTATTTGCTTCCTCCATGTATTTCAGTACTTTCATTGCCCCAGGCAACTCGTAGTCATTTTCAAATCTCAGCATGATCTTGCCCAACAACCTCAGCCCTCACCTTGTGCTCTCTGATTCCAATCAGCAAAAATTCCCAGCAGCCACTTGGGTCCAGTGCCACAGTCTCAACTCGTTGAGTTATTTTGTTCCAGTATTCACAGAATTTGGTCTGTTGTTGACGGTGTGTTCCTCATTCCCTCACTGATGCTGTATGGAGGAGACTGTAGATCACTCCTGCCTGCAAATGTAGGTGGAAGAGGGGTTCTGAGGGCCCCATGAGAACAAGTGAATGAGATGTATGATCGGTTTGATGATTATGGAGTTGCACACAAGTTTTTAGGTCAGGCCATGGTTAGATACTAACTGCAGATGGGCTGAATGGATTTAAAGCAATTGCGTAGGCTGGATTAAGATAAGAGATTAGATAGGGCACAGGTTATTGGTGGGTGGCGGAGTAAGGTATGGCGCAGTTGGATCATTAAGAATTCCAGCAAAAGACAGAACTGGATTCCAGGTAGTGATGAAACCAGAGAGTGAAGCTGTGGGGAAAGCAGGAATTGTTCCTTGGCAGCAGGCTCCTCGTCTTTCCAATGGTTGATAGTGGGATTTGCCAACAATTCTTTGCTGGAAACTGCAGCAGTTTGTTTAATGATTACCAAAGGAAGTAATCAAAGTTGTTTTTTTCCCCATTGTTTGAGGTTCAATGGTACGCAAGTGATAGATTAACACAAGGCCACAGTAATGAGTTCGAACTGTCCACATTGTTTACACATAGATCAATATAGCGAGCACAGAGTCACAGATGATGTAAAAATAGCCCCCTGTAAACAATCACCGGATGAAATGTCAGTTCAGGGCCCACATTACGGTCACTCAGTACTGGAGAGAAACTTTCTATAAGAATCTATTCAAGATTCTCCCAATGGGAACCTAGACACCAGCAATCTGTTAGGAATGGAGAACAGCGAAGGCCTTGCTCATCAATTGCCAATGTTTGCCTGTGGGCTTCAGGTCTTAAAATAAATGGATCTTGTCTGGAATAGTGTATCAACCTCAATTTTCACCACTGCTTAAGGACTAAAGGTTCCACTTGGTATAGCCCGAGTTGTACAGATCAGGGATTCCAGTTTCAGCTTCAAAGTCTCTTAAGCCACCCCATTCTTCAATCGCTATGACATTAAACTCAAAAGTCTTTCACCAGTCCGATGTATCTTCTAAGTCTGCTTTAAAGTTTGCTTGTAGGACATTGGCTTTGGGCAGATATTTGGTACAACTATCATCATCAATGTAGTTAGGCCATCCTTCAAAAGAGGATGGCCCTCAGATGACAGGGGACATCACCATGGCTGCTACGGTCAGAGTCCACATCTTTTACATTTGAGTTAGAATTCCCAATTTTTAGGAGAATTAGTTTAGATGAGGAGCTAATCTGTGTAATTAGCTGACCTGAACCAGTTGATCTCAGCACCCATACGTCAAAGGGTTAAAGTGCTGAGCTCCTGAGCTTGAAGGAGACTTGTGGGTGGTGGGCTCATTTGTACTGCATGGTCAAATATCCTATCCAAGTTCACTGCAGTTAAGTGAAATGTTGATGTAGGGCTTTGGGTGATAGATGGATTCTTCCTCTGGCATTTCACTGTATTGTCTGCATTGGTTCTCTCTCTCTCTCTATCTCTCTTCCCCCCCCCCCTTCTGAGGCAATGGGGCAGATTTGTCAACTGCTAACCCACTAGGAGACCAGCACTGTCTGGACCTTTAACAGTCACCACTATCTAAATGCCTTTACTAAATCCTTTCAGGCAGCCTCTATCAATCCAAAACTAATCCCACAGCCTCACCCTCTCAGTTGAAGAGTAAACCCTCAATATAGCAGCCCCCTCCTCCGAACACACACCACCTCAACAACCACCCGCACCCCCCAACTACCTAAAATACGACAAAATGGATGAGAATATAAGAAGCATGGTTAGTAAGTTTGCAGATGACACTAAGATTGGTGGCATAGTGGACAGTGAAGAAAGTTATCTCCAATGGGATCTTGATCAATTGGGCCAGTGGGCTGACGAATGGCAGATGGAGTTTAATTTAGACAAATGCGAGGTGATGCATTTTGGTAGATTGAAACAGGGCAGGACTTACTCAGTTAATGGTGGGGAGTTAGGGAGAGTTACAGAACAAAGAGATCTAGGGGTACATGTTCATAGCTCCTTGAAAGTGGAGTCACAGGTGGACAGAGTGGTGAAGAAGGCATTCGGCATGCTTGGTTTCATCGGTCAGAACATTGAAAACAGGAGTTGGGATGTCTTGTTGAAGTTGTACAAGACATTGGTAAGGCCACACTTGGAATACTGTGTGCAATTCTGGTCACCCTATTATAGAAAGGATATTATTAAACTAGAAAGAGTGCAGAAAGGATTTACTAGGATGCTACCAGGACTTGATGGATTGAGTTATAAGAAGCTGGACAGACTGGGACTTTTTTCTCTGGAGCGTAGGAGGCTGAGGGGTGATCTTATAGAGGTCTATAAAATAATGAGGGGCACAGATCAGCTAGATAGTCAATATCTTTTCCCAAAGGTAGGGGAGTCTAAAACTAGAGGGCATAGGTTTAAGGTGAGAGGGGAGAGATACAAAAGTGTCCAGAGGGGCAATTTTTTCACAAAGAGGGTGGTGTGTGTCTGGAACAAGCTGCCAGAGGTAGTAGTAGAGGCGGGTACAATTTTGTCTTTTAAAAAGCATTTAGATAGTTACATGGGTAAGATGGGTATAGAGGGATATGGGCCAAATGTAGGCAATTGGGATTAGCTTAGGGGTTTTAAAAAAGAAAGGGTGGCATGGACAAGTTGGGCCGAAGGGCCTGTTTCCATGCTGTAAACCTCTATGACTCTAAAAGCAGACCATCACCCTGTTTTCTTTTGTTCTTCCCCCCGCCCCCACCTACTACTCTTCTGCCCCGGGAAGTATCCCCATTCACCACCCCACACAAGAAAAAACTAACATGAATTATAATAATTTTTAAGAAGAAAAGGGGCAAGAAGGCAACAAGCCACAAGATAAGGGCAAGGCATTACAGGGAGCAACAAGGGTTGGCTGTGAGCTGAAAGAAAAGTGGCAGAGCACAAAGAAAAGGGGACATGTCCTCTCTCTGCCCGACCCCAAAAATCTCTCAGTTGAAGAGCTAACACTAATGATACAGGTGTCCTGGTTGAATAATTCAATCGTCTGTAGTCTTGCAAACATTTCCTCTTCAGGTAATGATCCAAGTATCTTTTGAAAGCCATGTTTGAATCTGCCTCCACAACACTCTCAGGATGTGAATTCCAAATCCAATGAACTAGAGGAGCTCAGCGGTGGAGATGTTGACATAATGCTACTGTTACTGGACTAGTTATCCAGAGGCCCAGGCTCATCCTCTGGTTGCATGGGTTCAAATCTTACTCTGGCAGCTGGTAGAGTTTAAATGAATTAAACAAAAATCTGGAATTGAAAGCTAGCCTCAGTAATAGTGATCATGAAGCCATCACTGATTTTTGTAAAAGCCCACCTGGTTCAGGAATGTCCTTTTAAAGAAGGAAATCTGCAATCCTTACCCAGTCTGGCCTCCATGTGACTCCAGAACCACAGCCCTCTGAAATGGCCTAGCGAGTCACTTGTACATGGGCAATTGGGGCTGGGTAACAAATGCTAGCCCTGACAGTTACGTCCACATCAAAGAATTGGTGTGACCATTCACACTGACCGGCCATAAATGTTGGACTCTTGTTCAACAGATAATCCTAAACGGTTCCTCTGCTCAACTTGGTGCATTGCAGTCTCGCTTAAAGAGAGCTGTTCTCGGAGCAGCAGTGCTTACACATGTCCTCCCCCCTATCAGTAAACATCCAGATCACACAACCATTTCCAGAACAGCAGCAATGCGAAGGTAATGAAGGTGAAAGCTCTTGACTAACCTTGAACACCCACTGGTGTTTGCAGATTCACAGTTTACTTTACAACATGAAAACAGGACAGGGTAGAATGAGTCAGAAACTGATCCTCCGATTGAGCCAGTGTAAATAGCTATGGCCCTGACAGGTCACAGTGAAAAGAACAGCAAGAGTTGTATGTGACCAGTGAACTTAGTTCAGATACTCAGCCAAGGATGCTGGATCTCTGCTCCACTCCCTGATTATTATCCTCAAGCACTACAATTACCAATGCTCAAATCAAAGCCAAATGTATTAGAGTCAAAAATACAAAAATGCTCCAATTATTCAATATCTGTGGTCACAGGGTACTAATGGGTTAGCGGTCTCCTGTTACAACAACTATAATTTAAATAGCACCTTTAACACAAAACATCCTAAGGCAGTTCATAAAATATGATTTCGTACCAAAACGATTTGGTATTAGGACAAATAAACAAAAGCTTGGTCAGAGTGGTAGGTTACATAGAGACCTAGAAAATAGAAACAGGAGTAGGCCATTCATTATGATCTTGGCTGATCATCACACTCAGTAACCTGTTCCTGCTTTTCCCCCCCCATATCCTTTGATCCCTTTAGCCCCAAGAGCTATATCTAACTACTTCCTGAAAACATTCAATGTCTTGGCCTCGTATGCTTTAAGTAGTTTAAGGAGCATTTTAAAAGTGAGGAGAGAGAGGCAGAGAGATTTAAGGAGGGAATTTCAGAGCTTGGAGTCTAGGCAGCTGTCAATGAGGGAGAGATTAAAATTGGTGATGTGTGAAAAGCCAGAATTGGAGGAACCCTGATATTTCACAGGGTTGTAGGATTGGAGAAGGTTATGGAGATAGACCATAGAGGGATTTGAAGATGAGGATAAAATTCTAGGTTAGCGAACATAGGGATGATAGTTGAATGTAACCTGGTGTGAGTTAAGGTAAAGAGAGCAGAGCTTTGGATGGGCTCCCAGTTTCTGGAGGGTGAAAGTTGGCAAGGCGAGCATAGCCAAGTTTAGAGATAGCAAAGGCGTGCATGAGAGTTTCAGCAGCAGATGGACTGAGAAACAGATGAAGACGGGTGATATTAGTGGTGGGATATGTGGTCTTTATGGAAAACAGTGCATCAGAAACTGACATGGTCTGGTGCAACCTCAGACACTGGCCAGGGCAAAGTATGGAATCTGTGGTTTTTAGAGTTTGTAGATGGGACTGGAGACAATGGTTTATGACTTCCCAATACTTAAAGTTTCTGCTAATTGAATACTGGATGTCAGACAAGCCATGTGACAAATCAGCAACAGTGGATGGGGTTAAGAGATGATAGGTGGAGCTGGGGCTGTCTGTGTATGAGCAAAACTTATTGTGCTTTCAGATGATGGCACTGAGGGGGAAGCATATTGACAGGAAATAGAGGGGGCTATGAATTGGTGTTTGGATTCTAGAGTTAATGGCGCAGGAGATTTTTTGGCTGTGGCTGGACAGATTCCAATACAACCCGGTAACACCAGTTTCCAGCCAGCTGGATAATGATTTGATTTGATTTATTATTGTCACATGTATTAACATACAGTGAAAAGTATTATTTCTTGCGTGCTATACAGACAAAACATACCGTTCATAGAGAAGGAAACGAGAGAGTGCAGAATGTAGTGTTACAATCATAGCTAGCGTGTAGAGAAAGATCAACTTAATGTAAGGTAAGTCCATTCAAAAGTCTGATAGCAGCAGGGAAGAAGCTGTTCTTGAGTCGGTTGGTATGTGACCTCAGACTTTTGTATCTTTTTCCCGAAGGAAGAAGGTGGAAGAGAGAATGTCCGGGGTGCGTGGGGTCCTTAATTATGCTGGCTGCTTTGCCGAGGCAGCGGGAAGTGTAGACCGAGTCAATGGATGGGAGGCTGGTTTGCGTAATAGATTGGGCTACATTCATGACCTTTTGTAGTTTCTTGCGGTCTTGGGCAGAGCAGGAGCCATACCAAGCTGTGATACAACCAGAAAGAATGCTTTCTATGGTGCATCTGTAAAAGTTGGAGTCATAGCTGACATGCCAAATTTCCTTAGTCTTCTGAGAAAGTAGAGGCGTTGGTGGGCTTTCTTAACTATAATGTCGGCATGGGGGGTACCAGGACAGGTTGTTGGTGATCTGGACACCTGAAAACTTGAAGCTCTTGACCCTTTCTACTTCGTCCCCATTGATGTAGACAGGGGCATGCTCTCCTTTACACTTCCTGAAGTCGATGACAATCTCCTTCATTTCGTTGACATTGAGGGAGAGGTTATTGTTGCCGCACCAGTTCACCAGATTCTCTATCTCATTCCTGTACTCTGTCTCGTCATTGTCTGAGATCTGACCCACTACAGTGGTGTCGTCAGCAAACTTGAATATCGAATTGGAGGGGAATTTGGCCACACAGTCATAGGTGTACAAGGAGTATAGTAGGGGGCTGAGAACACAGCCTTGTGGGGCACTGGTGTTGAGGATTATCGTGGAGGAGGTGTTGTTGCCTATCCTTACTGATTGTGGTCTGTGAGTTAGGAAGTTCAGGATCCAGTCGCAGAGGGAGGTGCCGAGGCCCAGGCCACGGAGTTTGGAGATGGGTTTCGTGGGAATAATAGTGTTGAAGGCTGAGCTGTAGTCAATAAATAGGAGTCTGACATAGGTGTCCTTGTTATCTAGGTGTTCCAGAGTTGAGTGCAGGGCCAGAGAAATGGCATCTGCTATGGACCTGTTGCAGCAGTAGGCAAACTAGTAGATCCAGGTAGTCCGGTAGACTGGAATTGATTCATGCCATGACTAACCTTTTGAAGCACTTCATAATGATGGATGTCAGAGCCACCAGCCGATAGTCATTAAGGCACGCTGCTTGGTTTTTCTTAGGTACCGGGATGATGATCATCTTCTTGAAGCAGATAGGTGTAAAGAGAGGTTGAAGATGTCTGTGAACACCTCCTCCAACTGAATGGAGGCTGTGGGGGAGATGTTCAGTCGGAGAATGGTGTGGTCAACATGTAAAAGGCTGTAGGCAAGTCAGGAGAATGAGGAGGGATAGTTTAGGATGGTCTGTCACATAGGATGTCATTTGTAATTTTAATGAGATGTTTCAGCACTGTGGTAAGGGCAAAAATATGATTGGAAGGATTCAAACATTAAGTTGTTGAAGGTGGGCACAAATTTGGGAGGCGACAACAGGTTGGAAATGAGATTGCCTGTCCGCAAGGCAGTGGGGGCATCAAGAGCAAGTGATGTTGGTAGATTTGGAGGGGATGGGAAAGCATGGGGAAAGAAAAGTGGGTTGGCAGGACTTTGGGAGTAGATTTGGTCTCAAGGACAGCATGTGCTTCGAAAGGGCACAAGGGGAGATAGGAGAGAAATTATGGAAAAATGTGAGTTCAGGGCTATTAGAGGGCAGAACCATGAGGAAAGTTTGCCCTGGTGCCCATGGGAAAGAGACAGAAGCAACAGAAGATCTCAATTTTAGTAACAGAAATCCATTAAATCCTTGCACTTGCTGTGAGGGTAGAGGTGACAGGAGTGGAGTTTGAGGCAGAGAAGTCAGGAGTTATCTTTGCAGATGATCCTGGAGTAATGAGCAGTTTAGCAGAGGAGAGCAGAACCTGACCCAGCTTTATTTATGTGGTTGAGCCAGATCTGGCAATACATGGCTAAACCAATTGTTCTTGAAGCAGTTGAGATAAGCAGAGATTCCATGGGGACATGACTAGAGTGTGTGTATTGGTTTTACGGGGGATAGAAACATAGAAAGTAGAAGCAGGAGAAGGCCATTTGGCCCTTCATTTTGATCATGGCTGATCATTGAATTGAATATCCAGATCCCCCCTTCCTCCCATATCCCTTGATCCATTTAGCCCCAAAAGCTATATCTAATTTCTTCTTGAACTTTGTTCTGTGGTAGTGAATTCCACACATTCACCACTCTCTGGATGAAGAAATTTCTCCTCACCTCAGTTCTGATAGGATAGGGGGAATGAAGGTGTAATTGAGCAGATCATAGCTGTAGAAATGTCATGGTGAACAGGAGGGCCAAAGGCTGCACAGTGGGTATTTGAAAGTGCAGTTGTAAGTGAATTAGAAAAGATTCTCTCCCTCTTCCCTTTCTCTCCCCCCTCCTCCCTCCCTCCCTGGGGTGGGTTCAGAAGGAAGTAACTGGGTGGAGAGCAATACATGGAAATGACTGGAGATGTTCCCATCTGTTCATGAGAGTGCAGAAGCTATGTGAAGGGGTGGCTGTCAATACAGGTTTGGAAGGTATATATGGAGGGAAAGATTGCATGAACCTGAGAGAGAGAATGTGAGGAGTTGAGAAGGAACACAAAATTATAGTTGATATTTATCATTTTGTTAAACATTATGCTCTGTCCTATATTTTTAAAATGGAAATTTCAGCCTGAATTCGACTGTTCAAATTCACACCCAATTACAAGGTCCATTCTTTCTATTTTCTGATCTGACACTGTTCCCTTGAAGAAATCCTACTCCTCATTGCATCGAACCACAGCTAATGATAAACTTTTCTAGAAAGGACTATTGTCTAAAATCTAATTCACACAATCTAAAACTTGCTTATATTTAAAGTGAAATGTTATTGCTGTTGATTAAATCAACCCCCACCATCTGATCTCGAATTCTGCTGATAAAGATGCCAGATGCAACAGTATCTGCCTGTATTAAGATGGGGGCAGGGTAAGAGTTGATAGGATGCAGCCAGGGGAGGGATTGTAGGACAGGATGGAATAAAGGAAGGGCCTGGAGTCAAAAGACTTTTAACTTGCACTTTCTGATCACCTCCATTAGCACGAATCCCAGATGCAAGAGGTCAGTGTTCCAATGTGGTAGTTCTCTATTGCCCTGGAAATAGAACCTTTTACAGTCAGACCTTTGATGTAGTGTGTCTGTGGCACTAACACAGCTTTAAGTTGTGTTGCTGCTGAACAAAATAGGGTTAATTTAGTTTAACGCAAGGACAATGAACCACAGCAGCTAATGGCTCGACTTTATTGAGAAATGAATTCCAGCATCATATTCAAGTGCGTAAATGCAAACAAACTAAAAATAAACATAAACCACACTCCATGAGGGCCAGTGCTCCACTCACTGATTTATCTGGCCACCCTGTTACTGACCTGGAAACATTGAGACAGGGAAATGGAGAGCAATGACCCTGATATTTACAACACATTGGCCTTCACCTGGCACTGCGTGGCAGTTCCGTCAACCAGACAACTTCAAAACCGAACAAAGTAGCCCATCTGGAAGCAGCACTTGTATCAATATGGACATGACCTTGTAAATGTAACACAAGCTCACCCTATTTCAGTTAATCAGCAGGTAGGGGCTTGCATAGCACTCACTGAAAGCTTCAGTGTGGAGTGAAAGGGGGAAGCTTCTAAAATGGTTGATTTGCATATATGTTGATCAAATAAGTTACTGAAACACAGAAGACCAATTTGAACTCCGTGGGTAGCAAGGGGAAATAACCATCAAGCAACCTCTGGGTGACACCTGTCATATAATGTCCTTAGCGCAATGCTGATTAAATTCTCTCTCTGAAAATGATATTAAGGATCCCAAACGTTTAGATACAGAGAGGTCATCAAAACTGCCCCGTAAAGAGACAATGATGAGTGCAGTGACAGCAACTCACATTTCCCTCATTGATCTGGCAATTGCCAGAAGGAACAGTCTAAGGTAGTTACAAAGTTAATTCTGTTTACAGTGAGCCTGGGAAACTGGCAACACCAAAATGTGCTCAGGTTGTCAGAAAATGCAAGGTGATTAAATGGGCAGCCGGTGGATGTAAGCTCGGTAACTGCGCTGCAGGTGCCAGGTGCACAATTGCTCTCCATACAATGAATAACCTGAATGATGTATGAGCTCAGAAACCAGATTGCACAGCACGAGGCAATGCTCAAAGGGAGTCCTTCCTGCAGAAAATCTTCCAACAGTCCGATTATCCCCTTCAGCTTTAGGGAAGACGCACATTCTTTTTAACTGAACTTGGCCTTTGAGAAGTCCATCTCTGGGTGTTGCTCCATGAACCTGCAGAGTGTGGCACAGGAGGATTAGATCTGGCTTACATGACTAAGTAGCATATTCACAATTAATCAAGTATCCTTAACTGAGAACGATCACCTCAGGATTGATTTAGAGGCACCAAGCCTGATCTTTAGCACTAACACCCCCAACAACACCAGCCCCCCCCTCCCCCTCCATGGGCGCTTGTACACATCTGTATTTCCAAATAAATTGCTGGAAATCTGAATCTAAAACCAAAAATGCTGGAAATTCTCAGCGGATCAGGTGGTGTCAGTGTTAATGAGCCTGAACTTCTACAGAGTGGCAATCAGAGTCTCATTGCCACTCGTTCCTAGTTTTGTACCTGGAATTCCAGCTGCTCCTTTCTTGCACGGCCTTCCAACTTAGCCAGCCCAGAACTGTGTAGGACAGCTCGCAACGGAGGCTTCAGTTGGGGGCAGCACAGCCGGAGGTGAGGAAGCCACACCCCTTTTTAAAAATAGTACTAGCTGCCATAAAGCAGGGAAGTTTAAGGGCCAGCCACTTTCAGATACCAGGAAAAGGGTAGTTTTGTAAGGCAAGTGGGCAGGTGTGGAGGTGGGGGCAAGTCGGAGGCAGAGGGGTAGAATCAATACCAGAGTTACCCAGGAGATAGTGGTTTTAATTATTCTAATTTCTCCTGGCTAGCTGTAAGATAGTCAGAATCATCCGAAGTTTGAGATTTATAATCGTACTTTTGGATAGCTCCCAGAGCAAGGCGATTGTCAGGAGTTTGGGCCACAGTTAACTGTGGCTCACAGTCACAGTAATGGAAATTATGATAGGCTGAAAAACTGCAGGATGTAGCTGGGGTGAGAGATGGGAAGTTTAGTGGTTGAGAGCATTTGGATGGGAGGCAACATGCACATGAAGAATTGGCCCTTAGATCTACTCATTGCAGTGGAGCAAGACAGTGGTGGATGATAGGAAGGGAGGTTTACAGGTGAATTACTCACTTTTTCTGTGGCAGACAATCCCAAAGCCTAATGTAGGCACAATGACATGAGGTGCTTTGGGGAAAACTAGTGTTACAGTGAGCACCTGAAGCAGTTAGGTCCTTTATTTACTAAACGCCTTACATCTGCTTCAGGCATGAGTAAAGGAGCCTTGTATTTGTCCTTACCCATTTCAATTGACCGTCAGTCCTGGCAGCGCCCAGAGTGTGTGCTGCCAGGACTGAATAAGGAAGCAGAAGAATGGCCTAATGGATCCCCGAAAACAGATAAGCTCAGAGTCTTGGGCAGAAAGGGTTTGGGCAGATTAGAGAGAGGGACAAGGAGTGGGGATGATGAGTTTAAGGCATCAGGTGGGTAGGAAGAAGGGGAATGGGGTACTATCTTAGGTGGCACAGTGGTTAGCTCTGCTGCCTCACAGCGCCAGGGACCCAGTTCGATTCCGGCCTTGGGTGACCGTGTGGAGTTTGCACGTTCTCCCAGTGTCTGCGTGGTTTTCCTCCAGGTGCTATGGTTTCTCCGACAGTCCAAAGATGTGCAGGTTAGATGGACTGGCCATGCTAAATTGCCCCTTAGTTTCATAAAGATGTGTAGATTAGGTGGATTAGCCATGGCAAATACAGAGATGATTTCAGCATTCACCCACCGCTTGCAGCCCTTTCCCTTTTTACTCATGTACCCGTCAGGGCTACAGATTAACTCTGTAGAGCAGGTTAATTCTGCTGTTACAGCACCTTCCTGCACCTCCACAATCAGACCAAAGACAAGGTCACAGCTTCATTAATCTTTGACTATCAAGGAGAGAGGGAAACATAAAAAAAAGCACATTGCAACATGAGTATTGACCTGATTGGGAAATGATCCATAGGACACAGCATCAATACATACTTAATGCCACTCAATCCCCATCAATTCAACGCTAACCTTAACCAATATCAGGCACTTAGAAATCGGGAGGTAGACATCCTGTACATTCTAACTCAACGCGAGGTCACGGTCCTACAGTCAATGCCAAGCGTGGTATCTGCACTCAATAGATCAGAATGTGCTGCTTTGACTGTTGACCTGCAACCCGTATGGGGGGCATCATAGGTGCACTGCCTCTGGACCGTGGGGACGGGGGGAGTCATACCCCAGTGAGAGCCATGTCCATAGCAACCACAAAGGAGCAAGAGCCACACCCATAGAAACTATTGCTCAATGAGAGTCACATTAACAATAACTTGCATTTATGTAACAGCTTAATGTAGTTTTAAAAAATCCCAAGGCACTTCAGAGAAGTGATTTTAAACAAAAACCAAGCAATGCAAGATTATGTTAGCACAGGTAACAGACAATGTTGTCATACAAGTAAGATTTAAGGATATCTTAGAGGAGAGGCAGGTAAGGGGAGGGTGAGTTTTCAGGGAGCAATTGCAGAGTTTAGGGTCCAGCCAACATAGCTGTCAGTGGTGGGTATGATTAATATAAAGGATGCTCTCTGAAGATGCCTGATCTCAGGGGGCAGGGGTGACGCGGAAGGGTAAAAGATGAGGAGGGGATCTGAAAACAAGGATGAAAATATTACAATTGATGCTTTGCCAAACTGGTGACTTACAGAACCTATAAACCAGTGAAGCCATCGCCATATTTTCAAAAGACATTCAATAAGGTGGCTATTGTTGTTCGGCAACATTAGAGCTCATGGGATTGTGAGTAATATATTACATTGGATTTAAGATTGCATTTACAAAAGAAACAAAGGATGGAGGTATGAATGGCTAAAGCGGCCAACTTAATGCAACATGAAGGGAAGAAGAAACAAACAAGACAAGGTTTTTTGTTTCTACTGGCACACAGCTACGTTAGCTTGATACTGATGCACATAAAATTTATTCTGCACGTGGATGGGAAAAAATAGAGGGAAGATTGTTAGCACCAATATAATTAGATATCATACTTCACAATTCAGTAGGTGTTCTCAGGTTTTCATTTCATGATTCCAGTATGAATAATGTGAGCTCGTACCTCGCAAACTAGTACAAGTGCTCAGGTCTCACACATTTCACATTCCAGTACCATACAGTGTGGTCCACTCATCCTCCACACCAGATCCATCCCTAGTCACCACACTCTTGCACACTATTATCAAATCACAACACCAAAGACACACAAGTGTGTCTAGAACAGGAATCCAGCAAAATGCACCCAACCCACCTCCATCTCCTATAATTATTCTGCTATCATTGCTCTCCCAAACACCCAATTTATTCAGTATAAACAAGCGACCAGACCAACATCTTCCAGACCAGAGATGAGCAAACCCCACATATTCCCATCAGCTTCCCCATCCAAGAAGACATCACAACCCTAGCTTCATCAACACAACACAATGTATCCCATGCCCATCAGGAAAAAGTTGTTTTAATTCATATGTGCTGATCTTACATGCAGCATCTAGACTCACTCGGAGCATGAACTTTTGTTCCCACACCAGACCAGCCTAGGTTACCCCCCTTTTCCTCACCTGGCAGCCTGCTTCAAGCTCCACTCCCATCCCTACCCTGCAGCCCTGACCCCATCTCCACCCCAACTCTGCAGTCCTGACCTCACCTCCACCCCAACCGAAACAGAGTACAGCCACCCTGCTACAGTGCCTCTATTTTCTGCAGGAAGAATTTGCCCTGGCTACAGTGTGTCACAGACTGGTTACGCCAACCAGTACAATGGATCTTTATCAACATGACAGATTGTCATTGCTGCAACGGAGGACTTACTTTTTCAGTATGTCTTGTTTTTTCTGTTCCTCTGAAGTGGGAAGCCCCATAGCTTTCTGCCGTTGATCATACATCATCTTCTCTACCATACTCCGGGTCTCACCGTCCAAGTCTGATAACTGAGGGGACAGAGAACAAGCAGTTTTTCAACATCCTCACTCATTACTATTGAACAGTCATCAAATAACACTGGACAGGCTTACATTGATAAAATAGCAAGTCTAAAATGGATGATCATGAATACACAGGCTATGGGAATAAGACTGATTATCTGGTTGCAAATTAACCAGGATGAAAGGGGAGGGACAAAGTGTTTAAAATGTTACAGTACGTCACAGTCCATCTCACCAGACTGATCATTTATACTTTAGAAACCCCAGATGTTATATCCTGGATTGCATCACTGCTTCTTGCTTTTTCAAAGATAATAAATTGTGATCTCCAGAAAGGAGGCGAGGTTGTCGAAGGCTGTCAAAGGTAAAATGAGGAAGGGGATGAGATGAGATGAAGGCCAGGATCAGAGGTTCAGAGAACATGAGGGGGAGAACACAAAGCTGGAGCAGATTGTATGAGACTGTGGAAAGATTTCAGTATAAGTAAGAGGGCAAAAGTTTGACATTTGGATTATTGGAGGACAAGAAGTCACTGCAGGTCAGCAAGGACAAGGATGCTGAGCAAATAGGATTTAGTGAGGCAGAATGCAAACACAGGTTGAGAGGCCAGCAAGGAGCACAGTGGAAACCGAGTCTAGAGATAACAGAGTGATTTATGTGTTTAATTACAGTATGCTGGGGCCAAAGAATAGGAAGAAACTACTAACCGATGATCTGTGGTGTTCTGAGCAGTGATCACAACTGCTTTGCTTTTCTTGACGTTCAATTGGAGGAAAGACCAAACCTCAGCCAAAGATGTGGGTTTTAAAGGTGGGTCTTAAGAAATGCGAGCAGGTAGAGTTTTAGGAAGGGAACTCCAAAGAATGAGGCCTGGGTGGTTGAAGACACACTGCTAATGGTGGGAGTGACACGACGCAGGGTGGTGGAAGATGTGCAAGAGGAACAGAGTTCGAGAAGCTTGCAGGGGCACGGAGGGATTTAAGCACAAGGATGGAATGGATATTTTATGTTTGGCAGGGCTGAAAGCCAATGCATGCAAGGTCGATGGGCAATTTGGACTTGGTGCAGGATCACAGGCAGGCATTTCAGAAACACAAATACTGTTAAAATCCACAGGGATTGGTAAGGCTGCCCCTGGAAACTAAGCAACTTTATTTATTTAGGGGATTTGGGTGCCACTTCTAGGCCAGCATTTATTGCTCATCCCTAATTTCCCTTGAGAAGGTAGTGCTGAGAACTTTCTTGAACCAATGCAGTCCATGCCAGGTAGGTACAACCACTGTGCTGTTAGGGAGGGATTTCCAGGATTTTGACCCAGCGACAATGAAAAAATGGTGATATAGTGAGTGGCTTGGAGGGGAACTTTCCGCTGGCGATTCTCCCATACATCAGCTGCACTTGTCCTTCTCAGTGGGAGAGGTTGCAGATTTGGAAGATGTTGTCGAAAGAACCTTGGAGAATTGCTGCAATGCATTTTGTAGATGGCAGGCACTGCTGCCACTGTGCATCAGTGGTGGCGGCAGTGCCAATCAAGTCCTGGATGGTGTCAAACTTCTTGAGTGTTCTTGGTGCAGCATTAATCCAGGCAAGTGGAGATCATTCCATCACACTCCTGACTTGTGCCTTATTTAATTTATTTATTAGTGTCACAAGTAGGCTTAAATGGAGTCAATGTGAAAATCCCCTCGTCGCCACACTCCGGCGCATGTTCGGGTACACTGAGAGAGAATCTAGCACCGAACCAGCACATCTTTCAGACTGTGGGAGGAAACCGGAGCATCTGGAGGAAACCCACAGACACAGGGAAAACATGCAGACTTTGCACAGACAGTAACCCGAGCCAGGAATCGAACCCAGGTCCCTGGTGCTGTGAGGCAGCAGTGCTAACCCGGTGCCACCGTGCTGCCCCAGATGTAGATGGTAGGGAGGCTTTGGGCAATCAGGAAACGAGTTACTCGCCACAGAATTCCCATCCCCTGACCTGCTCTTGTAGCCGCAGTGGTTCAGTTCAGTTTCTGCTCAGTGGTAATCTCCAAGACACTGATAGTGGGGAATTCAGCAATGGTCATGCCATTGAATGTTGTGGGGAAATGGTTGGATTGTCTCTTGTTGGAGATGATCAGCCGGCAGCCGTGTAGCATGAATGTTACTTGCAACTTATCAGCCCAAGCCCGAATGTAGATCTTGCTGCATGAGGGTCTGGATTCAGTATCTGAGATGTTGTGAATGGTTACTGTCCATGAAGGATAGTGAGTAAATAAGAAAAAGGTGGGGAGATGCAGGACAATGATAGGAAGAGTCTGAGATGGTTGCGAAGGGATGGAGATGCACTGGCCAGAGTGAAACTAGACAAGGGCCTAAAGCACAAAGTTAAAGGATTATTTGAGCTTCTTGTTGTTATCAGTCAATGACTGAATTTCAGTCAGTTTCACTGTAGATCAAGCCTTTGCTACAAAGTTCTCACCTTTGGTATGTTTGTGTTTCCTGACTGAGAGGATCACAGTGGACGGGATTTTCCGGTCGTGCCCGCCCAGAGACTGGGAATTCTCACCTGAGGTTAATGGATCTTTAAACGGTCCACCAAATTTTCTGTTCCACCCATGACAATTTCCACGATGGACATGCGGAACCAGAAATTTCACCCCTGTGAATGTGCCTTTGAAAATCAGCAAGCAATGCATCCCAATTGGAGGAGTTAACTATTTGCATTGATTCAGTGTAGCAGCGAGTAAAAGATCATAAAGTCAGGGAGTTTTCACATCGCCCAAATAGGAACAAATCCCTTTAAAATCACCGTGCTCACCCAACAAGGCACTAGCTCTCCACATGACAGAATCGGAGTATGAAAATGGTAATACTCACTTTTGAATTCTCAGGGTTAATTTTTTTGGTGTTGAGCTCAGGGTCCGTTGTCACTACTTTGTTCCACCATTCCATTTTGTTGATCTGAAATTTAAAAAAAAAATCCTCACAGATGCTGATGCAGCTCACAAGGTAATACAGCAAGAGCACAATTAAACCAGAGTTCTCCAGAAATCCCGCGGGCACGGAAAGTCACCCAGCCACCAAACTGGGAATTCTGGGGTTAGCCTCGCCCACAGCCCTGTGTAACCCTCATCCATAGACAAGAAAACCTTAGGTTCATTCAAACTCAGAGTCCAATATAAACCTTACCCACAGAATGGAGGTCCCATATGGATTGTACATCTCCCCATATAGGGACGGATCTCATTCCCCAAGTCCAGAGCTGTGGAATAAGTTGCAACCGGGATGTTGGATTTATGTCACATTATCAGTAACCCCCACAGCTTGCCCCCTGGACTTGCAGAATCTCACTAGCTGTTCTGTCTGGAGACAATACACATCTCTTTAACCTGTGTTTAATGCTCCCTCCACCCACATTGTCTGTACCTTTAAGACCTGGTTGGCTGTAGGGATTCACATTCTAATCAGTATTCTGTAACTTGATTTTGTGTCTGTGCACTGTTTGAGAGCACATTTCCACTCCATCTGACGAAGGAGCAGCGCTCCGAAAGCTTATGGTATTTGCTACCAAATAAACCTGTTGGACTTTAACCTGGTGTTGTGAGACTTCTTACTGTGTTCACCCCAGTCCAACGCCGGCATCTCCACATCATGAATAAGTTGAGAGCCAGGATATGGGAATGTCCACAGTGGCCAGGGGTATGATTGGGGTTTCATTCTACCCTATAGTGATGCCAGCTCACCTTCTCTAGATGTATGTTAATGCTTTTTCCATCCTCCAGCAGCCATGAGCTTTCCTCCACCTTCACATCATTGAACATCTCACCATCAATCACGGGAGGATGGCCTTTCAGACCCACTTTCAAGTGACGTCTTTGTATCTCTACAATGAGATCCCGACTCTTCAATCTGAAGTTGACTTGGAATGGAACCAAGAGCTGGGAACATAACACAAGAAAGTTTTTTTTAAAAAAGCATATAAAATGAGTTTCTCAATCCAATAACATTGCATCCAAAATCCATCCATTTCCCCTCCAAATCCTTCAGGGTTGTAACAGTATTTACTGGAGGGTGGAATCCTCTAATACAGGGGCTCCCAAACTATGGGTCGCAATCCCCCTTGGGTTATGAGCTCCCCTCTCCAAGGCAGCAAGAGTGGTGACTGTGAAGAAGAGGCTACCCAATCTGAAGGCACTGGTGAGAAAGCCCTGTACCCACTAGATTGATGCCATCAAACAGCAAGGGGCAGACAGTGGGCCCAAAGCACCCTTCAACATCAGAAACCACTTTTCACGGTGAGTGCAAGTGGGCCTGGGATGTTTTTGCACCGAACTGGCGCACTTGGAATACAGTGTTCAATTCTGGTTGCCACACTACCAGAAGGATGTGGAGGCTTTGGAGAGAGTACAGAAAAGATTTACAAGGATGTTGCCTGGTATGGAGGGCATTAGCTATGGGGAGAGGTTGGAGAAACTTGGTTTGTTCTCACTGGAATGACGGAGGTGGAGGGGCGACCTGATAGAAGTCTAAAAATTATGAGGGGCATGGACAGAGTGGATATGCAAAGCTTTTTCCCAGGGTGGACGTCAATTGATAGGGGGCATAGGTTTAAGGTGCAAGGGGCAAGGTTTAAAGGAGATGTCCAAGGCAAGTTTTTTTGCACAAAGGGTAGTGGGTGCCTGGAACTCGCTGCTGCGGGAGGTAGAGGAAGCAGATACGATAGTGACTTTTAAGGGGCGTCTTGACAAATACATGAATAGGATGGGAATAGAGGGATATGGTTCCCGGAAGGGTAGGGGGTTTTAGTTTAGTTGGGCAGCATGGTTGGTGTCGGCTTGGAGGGCCGAAGGGCCTGTACCTGTGCTGTAATTTTCTTTGTTCTTATTTAGAGGTAAGTGTAGCTCAGTCACCGACTGCAGGAGAAACTGGAAGGTCACACGCCTCAGCCGCGAAGTTAAGTGGCTGCTTCAAACTTTCTTGTGCCATTTACAGGAAGTTTACCCCAGAATAACAACTCAGTTTCTTAGGCACCGGCAACCAAGGAGGAGAACAGGGAAGAAGATAGGGGCTGATGAATGACTGGGGTCATGATGTGGAGATGCCGGCATTGGACTGGGGTAAACACAGTAAGAAGTCTAACCTGGTGTTGTTAGACTTCTTACTGTGAATGACTGGGGGGCAGTAGTGTAGGCAGTGAGTTCGGCAATAAAGTTGCTGACTCAGTGGTAAGGACAGGGGTTGGAAAAAGGTGTGTGTGTGTGGGCGGGTGTTGATGGTGGGGGAAGGGGGCACGGATTACAATATGTGGGAGGAACAGGGGTTTCGCTGACTCTTCTGAAACTAGGGAAATGGAGAGCTTGGCTGAAACCTATAGAACCGTAATAATTACATGGTATCCTCTGAAATTATGTTAACTTTCAAGTGTTAAAATGGAGTCACATTGGAAAGCACTGGTCTAATATACAAATCAGCTAAATGTAAAATTATCCTGGCGTTTACCTTGGATTATATTTTTTCCAGTTTATAATCACATGGCCAACTCACCACCAAAATCTATCACCTTATTTTCACTGTGAAGATCTCGAATTCCTATCTCACCATGAAGGTTTATATTTGTCGTATCATTTCCTACCCCAACCTGGACCTACAAGCACTGTGGTACTACACTAAATGAACAGAGCAATTAACACAACACTTACATCCACCTCGGAGAGGGTCTGGGTCCACCGATAGTTTGGCAGATCAGCACCGTTTCCAGCATTGGGCTTCAGTTTCCCTTTATCCTTCTCATCCTCTTCACCGTCGGACTCGGACTCTGCCTACAGGAATGCGAGGATCACAAGAAGACTGTCAGAATACAGGGCACAAGTATGTAGCATTGTAAACATTACTTCTCACAATGTATATGAAACGTTTCACAACAGCAAGGCTGTTAGACGGACTGAACAAAGACAGAATTGTTGCTATAATATACATAGTCACAAAGTGGCCACGCAGTCATGTACAGCGACTGTGCAGCAGCCAGGCAGAAATAGTTGTCAAAATTAAAAATTTAACAAGATGAATCTAAGGAACAAATTTAAATAGATTTAAAATCTAAACTTTAAGATGGAATGAAGTTAGAGGTGTGAGTTAGAAACATAGAAAAACTACAGCACAAACAGGCCCTTCGGCCCACAAGTTGTGCCGAACACATCCTACCTTCTAGACCTACCTATAACCCTCCATCCTATTAAGCTCCATGTACTCATCCAGGAGTCTCTTAAAAGACCCTATTGAGTTCGCCTCCACCACCACTGACGGCAGTCGATTCCACTCGCCCACCACCCTCTGTGTGAAAAACTTACCCCTAACATCTCCCCTGTACCTACCCCCCAGCACCTTAAACCTGTGTCCTCTCGTAGCAGACATTTTCACCCTAGGAAAAAGCCTCTGAGAGTCCAAACGATCTATGCCTCTCAACATCTTGTATACCTCTATTAGGTCTCCTCTCATCCTACGTCTCTCCAAGGAGAAAAGACCGAGCTCCCTCAGCCTATCCTCATAAGGCATGCCACTCAATCCAGGCAACATCCTTGTAAATCTCCTCTGCACCCTTTCAATCTTTTCCACATCCTTCCTATAGTGAGGCGACCAGAACTGAGCACAGTACTCCAAGTGGGGTCTGACGAGGGTTTTATATAGCTGCATCATTATCCCCGGACTCCTAAACTCAATCCCGCGATTGATAAAGGCCAGCACACCATACGCCTTCTTAACCACCTCCTCCACCTGCGGGGCCGATTTTAGAGTCCTATGGACCCGGGCCCAAAGGTCCTTCTGATCCTCTACCGTACTAAGAGTCTTTCCCTTTATATTGTACTCCTTCATCCCATTTGTCGAACCAAAATGGACCACGACGCATTTATCTGGGTTGAAGTCCATCTGCCACTTGTCCGCCCAGTCTTGCATCCTATCTATGTCCCTCTGTAACGTCTGACATCCCTCCAGACTATCCACAACCCCACCAACCTTCGTGTCGTCGGCAAACTTACCAACCCATCCCTCTGCTTCCTCATCCAGGTCATTTATGAAAATGACAAACAGCAAGGGTCCCAGAACAGATCACTGGGGCACACCACTGGTGACAGACCTCCATTTAGAAAAAGACCCATCTATACCCACTCTCTGCCTCCTTTGGGCAATGATGTGGAGATGCCGGCGATGGACTGGGGTAAGCACAGTAAGAAGTCTCACAACACCAGGTTAAAGTCCAACAGGTTTATTTGGTAGCAAGGTATTTGCTACCAAATAAACCTGTTGGACTTTAACCTGGTGTTGTGAGACTTCTTACTGTCTTTTGGGCAAGCCAGTTCTGGATCCACCGGGCAGCAGCCCCTTGGATCCCATGCCCACTCACTTTTTCTAGAAGCCTTGCATGGGGGACCTTCTTGAACGCCTTGCTAAAATCCATATAAACCACATCTACCGCCTTCCCTTCGTCAATGTGTTTAGTCACATTTTCTAAGAACTCCACCAGGCTCGTAAGGCACAATCTGCCCTTGACAAAGCCAAAGAGTTGATGATGCCTGGCACTCACTTTGTGAGCAGTCTTTGTCAGTTTTGGGTATAGGATTCCCAATTTCAACATTTTTCTTACTGCTTTGTCCATGATAAATGTCATGGGAGAGCAGTTTACTAGAAGCAAATTTCCACACAGACTTTGTTTTTACTAAGTTATAAATAGGAGTTAAAATACAGAAACAAGCCATTCAAACCAACTAGTCCATTTTTGAGTTTACGCTCCGCATGGGCAAATAGTCTAAAATCACATTTACCCATCCTGTCCCCAAATCCATTCAACACTTTTTCCATCATCCACCTGCCTGATTGAATCTGGAATGTTGACATAATTTTTGTGTCAATCACTAACCCTGCAAGTAAATCATACAATCTGTTCAGTAACTTATGCTGCAAGTTACTGCAGTGATGCACCCTGTGGTTGAAAAGTTTACTATCTGGGCCCATACAATAATGAAAGACTAGTTTAGTGAGACACTGAAGACTGTCAAGAGTTTCAAGTGGAGACAACAGGGGGAAAAATCTCAACAGATAAAGAAATTAAGATAGAACTTGTGGATTTTAAATATGACCTTTCCTTCCTTTTCCTAAATCCCATAAATGAACTTTCTTCTCCCTGCTCCACACTGACTCAATTGTACATTACCTGTTTTGTTTCTGTTTTTTCTGAGTTCCCTTCTCCATTGGCAGTGATTCCATCTCCATCATTTTCCTGGTTCTTGTGCTCTTTTTTCTAGATGAAAAATGCAATAGTAAATGTTCTCATCATAGTGTACCTGGCCAGTTATTAATCTTAGGTCTCGCAATGTGCATTAACGACAGGCACAAGACATAGCTGCCGGGTTGCCTGGTGCTGAAATGGTTTCACAGGCATCAATGTCCAGTGCCTTGTGCCCATGCAATGCTTCATATGGAAACGTAACCAATATCAACAACCAATTCAAATATGTAGGGAGGTCCTGACAGTGGATCCAAACCTGTCCTCCATTTATGTGTGGGAGGCTGGGGGGGGGGGGGGGGGGGTGGGTCCACACATTATTTGGAAGAAAAACGAAGGAAACGGATTGAGTTTTGGGTCAGATGGGATGCTGGCATTTAGGGTGACCCTGCAGGCAGCCTGTACGTCAGCTGCAAGAGCTCTAAGACAGCCATCTACAAATGGCAGGGCATTTGCTCCAGAATACTGCTCAGATATTCCTAAGCTTAAGCAGACTTGTAGCTCTTAAAGTTGATACTGGAGCTGGCTCAAATGGTGGCCACAAAATCTTTCAATGGTTACATTCTGTATGGCTCCCTAAACCCACTCCCCTCCACAAAAAAACAATACAGATGCTGGAAATCTGAAATAGGATGGGAATATGCTGTAAATACTTAGGTCTGGCAGCAGCTAACGAGAAGGAAACTGGAGTTAATATTTCATGTCACTGACCTGAAACATTAACTCAATTTCTCTCTCCACAGATCCTGCCAGGCCCACTGAGTAGAGTCATAGAGGTTTACAGCATGGAAACAGGCCCTTCGACCCAACTTGTCCATGCCGCCCTTTTTCTTTAAACCCCTAAGCTAATCCCAATTGCCCGCATTTGGCCCATATCCCTCTATACCCATTTTACCCATGTAATTGTCTAAATGCTTTTTAAAGGACAAAATTGTACCCGCTTCTACTACTACCTCTGGCAGCTTGTTCCAGACACTCACCTCCCTGTCTGTGAGAAAATTGCCCCCTGGACACTTTTGTATCTCTCCCCTCTCACCTTAAACCTATGCCCTCCAGTTTTAGACTCCCCTACTTTTGGGTAAAGATATTGACTATCTAGCTGATCTATGCCCCTCACTATTTTATAGACCTCTATAAGTTCACCCCTCAGCCTTTACGCTCCAGAGAAAAAAGTCCCAGTCTATCCAGCCTCTCCTTATAACTCAAACCATCAAGTCCTGGTAGCATCCTAGTAACTCTTTTCTATTTTTATATCTAATTTTAAGTTTATGTCCCCTTTGTTTCTAGAAAATAGTTTCTATCTACTCTATCAATTCCTTCGTTAAGTCTGAACACCACAATTTCATCATTCCGTAATCTTCCAAATTCACAAATATACAAGCCTAGTCTAATCAACCTCATAATTAAACTCTTTTAGTCCCAGTATAATTCTGATGAATCTATGCTGCATCCCCTCCAGCACCAATATATCCTTCCTGAGCTTTAGAGTCAGAATTGGGATCTAAGAAGCGTTTTATAAAACTGTAAGAGAACATCCACCCCTTTGCACTCAGCCTCTTTGACATAAAGGTCAACGTTCCATTTGCCTTTTTAATAAAGTTGTCTCTCTCCACCTGATTAACAATTTCTGTACTTGAAGCCTTAAATCAATCTGCTCCTCCAGGGTTCCTAACTTATCACCATCTAAAACTACTATGATCTATCTTTCTTAGATCTGAAGTGGAAGACATAAACTTTCCCAATTGAACTCCAGTTTGCTCTGCCAACCAACTGGGTGTCATCAGCAAACTTAGGTATCCAGTTCTCTATTCCTTAAAAGTAACTCATAAATAGAGTGAAACATTAAGGCCCCTGTACAGATCCTTGGGCGACACGACAACTTACATCCTACCAATATGATTACATACATACCACTTATCCTTACTCTTAACTGCCTCATACTTCCTCAACAATTTCTAATCCAAGCCAATAGGTTGCCCTTAATTCCATGATCCAATTCTTGGCTGCGATTGGCCAGTAGACGCTGCACTTACCTGGTCGATTTCCTTCTGCAATTTCTCTGCCTCCTCATCGGTCAACTCTTTGATTTTCGGCTGCTTCGAATCTGGCTCAGATTTCTCTTTCTCCTCCTCAGTGAGCTTTGCCCGTTCCAATTGATCTTTTCTCTCTGCTTCCTTTTTCACCTCCTTCTCCATCTGAACTTGTAATGCTAACTTATGGTGGCGTTTGAACGTCTCTGTGACCAACTGTGGAAAATATATGACCAGAATCATCAGTTAAATGGGATTACACCATTAGTATGCTGGGAGAAACTGGCATTCCCATCAAATTAATTTGAGAGATGGAGATGCAGCAGGGCCCCTGTGACTGAGAACAATGGAGATATAAGGGAACTCCCTGTACTCACTTTATTAGCTGCTCCCTGCTCTCCACCAGTGAAGAAGTCGGTTTTCCGCCTCAGAAAACTGAAGAACGTATCCACGAGCTGAAATAAAAATTAAGGGTTTTTATTCAGATCCCCTGAAGTTGACAGGTCACCCAGCATCAGCTATGTAGATACTCCCATAAAAACCACTCACTGTAAGAATGTATAAAGCAACTCAGAAACACAAAGAAAATCCACTCAGTTTTTAACATGGAAATAAACTACAGACAAGGGGCAATCTATCCACGGGCAGATGAGGGTTGGAGTGGAAATCTACCCACAGGCAGTAGGAGGGAGGATCCAGCCCCGGGCAGTGGGTGGGATCCAGCCCCGGGCAGTGGGTGGGATCCAGCCCCGGGCAGTGGGTGGGATCCAGCCCCGGGCAGTGGGTGGGATCCAGCCCCGGGCAGTGGGTGGGATCCAGCCCCGGGCAGTGGGTGGGATCCAGCCCCGGGCAGTGGGTGGGATCCAGCCCCGGGCAGTGGGTGGGATCCAGCCCCGGGCAGTGGGTGGGATCCAGCCCCGGGCAGTGGGTGGGATCCAGCCCCGGGCAGTGGGTGGGATCCAGCCCCGGGCAGTGGGTGGGATCCAGCCCCGGGCAGTGGGTGGGATCCAGCCCCGGGCAGTGGGTGGGATCCAGCCCCGGGCAGTGGGTGGGATCCAGTCCCGGGCAGTGGGTGGGATCCAGCCCCGGGCAGTGGGTGGGATCCAGCCCCGGGCAGTGGGTGGGATCCAGCCCCGGGCAGTGGGTGGGATCCAGCCCCGGGCAGTGGGTGGGATCCAGCCCCGGGCAGTGGGTGTGTTTGGAGGTTTGGGGGGGGGTTCCATCCCCAGGCAGTGGGTGCTGGTGGGGGAGGGGGGGGGGGGTGGAATCCATCCCCAGGCAGTGGGTGCGGTTGAGGGGTGGGGGGAGACCCATCCCCAGGCAGAGCAATCTACTCCGTACCTGGTGAACACCTCCTTCGTGTTGTTGGGCCATGGCTAGTAGAATACCATCGAAGCGATCCTCCCCGGACGAGTCCCCCATGGTGAGTGTGTGTGTCAATGCGGCTCCCTCAGGCTGTGGCCCAGCTTCCGGCCCAGGCCGCTCACCCGGTAGTAATGCTGACTGCCTGGGTCAATGTGTGATTGACAGGCGTCTTAGCCAATCGGCGGGCGCGCGTCCCCCTGACGTCAGACGCTGAAGCAGCGCCGCGCGGGTGGAGCGCGTGTTGATGGCGCGGTCACCATGGAAACCGGAACATTTGGGAACCTGGCCCTCGCGACCTGGCTCTCAGGCACAGCCTGCCGTGTGTGGCCGAATGTTGACCCGGAGTCAGCACTCGTGTGACACTCGTCCGCACACATGAGGACGGCGTAAACCGGGATCTTGGGTTCATGTCACATTATCAGTAACCCCCACAGCTTGCCTCCTGGACTTGCAGAATCTCACTGGCTGTCCTGTCTGGAGACAATACACGCTTCTTTAACCTGTGCTTAATGCTCCCTCCACTCACATTGTCTGTATCTTTGAGACTTGATTAGCTGTAAAGATTCGCATTCTAATTAGTATTCTGTAACTTGATTTTGTGTCTCTGTGTGCCTTGTTTGTGAGCAGATCTCCCCTCCATCTGACGAAGGAGCAGGGCTCCGAAAGCGAATGGCATTTGCTGCCAAATAAACCTGTTGGACTTTAACCTGGCGTTGTTAAAACTCTTACAGTAGGGGCAAATCAGCTCAACACCCTGGGACAAAGCAGTTTGTTTGATCAGTACCTTAAATATCCACACTTTGCACTAGTGTGTACAATCTACAAGATGCGTTGCACTTTCCACGACACCTCCCATACCCATGACCTCTACCACCTAGAAGGATGAGGGTGGCAGATACATGGGAACACCACTATCCCCCTCCAAGCCACACTATCCTGACTTGAAAATATATCGCCGCCGTTCCTTCACTGTCGCTGGGTCAAAATCCTGGAATTCCCTCCTTAACAAGCACTGCAGATGTTCCTGCACAACATTAACTGAAGTGGTTCAAGGAACCTCCACCTTTTAAGGGCAATTAGGGATGGGCCACAGAGCAACGATGTACATATTCCTTGAAAAGATGAAAAACAACAAGTGAGAGGATATACCTATCAAGAAAAGTTGGGGATCTTTGACTGAGGGTTAACCTTTAAGATTACAAAAGGGTTAAATGTAGTAGATGAAGAGATGTCTCCACTTGCAGGTGAGGCCAGAATTAGGGATAGTAATATAGCCACCGCCATCTCCAATAGTGAATTCAGGACAAATATACTTACCCAGAGAGTGTTTTTTAAATTTATTTTCCCTGGAATATTAGTGTCACAGGCAAGTCCATGCCATCCCTAAGTGTCCTTAAGAGCTAATCACATTGCTGTGTGTCTGATGTCACATATACGCCAGACCAGGTAAGTTTCTTTCCCCAAAAGAATATTAGTGAACTAGACATTTTTTTAATATGACAACCAATTATAGTTTCATGGTGTTACTGAGACTAGTTTTCAATTCCTTTTTTTTCAATTAATTGAATTGAACTCGTCTTCAGGGCCTGATTTTGAATGAGCAGTCTATTGACATTACCACTATGCTACCATCTCCCCATGCAGAACTTGCTTCAAAAGGGATTAGCTGGGGAAAATCTATTGATGCATGCAAGTGTAAAGTAGATAAACACATGAGGGAGAAAGATTATGATGATGGATTTAGATGTAGAAAGGTGGAAGGAGATTGGCAGAACCCTTAGAAGTATTAACATACAGAGGGATCGAGGCATACAGGTCCACAGTTCCCTGAAAGTGGCAATACAAATGGATAAGGTGGTCAAGAAGGCGTATGGCATGCATGCCTTCATCAGTTGGGACATAGAGCATAAAAATTGGCAAGTCATGTTGCGGCTGTATAGAACTTTAGTTAGGCCACATTTAGAATACTGTGTACAGTTCTGGTTGCCACACTACCAGAAAGATATGGAGGCTTTGGAGAGGGTACAGAAAAGGTTTACCAGGATGTTGCCTGGTTTGGAGGGTATTAGCTATGATGAGAGGTTGGACAAATTTGCTTTGTTTTCAGTTGAGGATCGGAGGCTGATAGAAGTTTACAAAATTATGAGAGGCATGGATAGAATGCATAGTTGGTATCTTTTTCCCAGAGTAGAAATGTCATTGCTAAGGGGGCATAGGTTTAAGCCAAAAGGGAGAAAATTTAAAGGAAATATGAGAGGCAAGTGCCTGGAATGCGCTGCTAGAGGAGATGGTAAAAGCAGATATACTTAACAGGCATCTTGACAGATACATAAATAGGCAGGGAATAGAGGGATACAACCCACGTAGAGACAAAAGGTCTTTAGTTTAGAAAGGTGTCAGTGTCGGCTCAGCCTTGGTGGGCCAAAGGCTGTACTGTTCTTTGTTCTTAAAAAGCATAAACACCAGCATAGGCCATTTTCTGTGTTATTAATAAGTTGTAATTCATTGTAATTCCTGAGTCAGATGAGAACTCCATGCAATTGATCACCCCCCTTGTTCTTTTCTTCAATAAACTTTTCAAAACACTATTCCTGACCTAGCTCATTCTTACTGTTTTCAGATTTGGTGTGGTGCGGTCCATGCATCATAACAGATTAGTTTTGACATAAACTATAAATGGTGATGAGGCAGCTGCAGTGGAGAAGTTATTCAATCGGATCTTTTCAGTGAACGAGCCATACGAAGCTGTCAATCTCCATGAAGGGTTGTGCAAGGATTCCACTTGGGAGAAATGTTTGTCCTTACTCCCTTCAAACAATGGACATCATATTACAACTAACAGAGAATAAAGTGCAAGATGTCTGGGGATTGTTGGTGGCAGGCGTGATTTAGTGGGTTTCATTCACCTCTTAGTCAGAAACTTATGGGCTCAAGCCCCACATGTGAGGTTGAATCTGTAAGGCTGATATTCTCAACAACAACTTAATTTATATTGTGTCTTTAATGTAATAAAATGTCCCAAGGTTCTTCACAGGAGGGTTATAAATCAAAGTATGACACCAAGTCACATAAGGAGATATTAGGTGAGGTGACCAAAAGCTTGGTCAATAAAGAAGATTTTAAATAGGTTTTTAAAAGAGAAAAATGAGGTAGGCTAGGAATTCCAGGGTTTAGAGCCCTGGCAACAGAAGGCACGACCACCAATTGTGCAACAATTAAAATCAGGGATGCTCAAAAGGCCAGAATCGGTTGCCACCACTCCAGAGGCAGTGCCTAGTCCAACCGCAGCACGTGCCCACGTTTCACACCCCACTCCAACTGACCCAGCCTTTGAAGCCAATCACCCTATCTGATGCTGAAAGAGTTTCGGGATAGGGAGGGATGAGGCCATGGAGACATTTGATAACAAGAATCAGAATTTTAAAATGAAGGCATGACTTGACCATAGCCAATGTAGATCAGTGAGCACAGGGTTGATATGTGGACGGGGCTTGGTGCGTGTTAAGACACAGGCAACAGAGTTTTATTTGACCTTAAATATACTTGAGGGTCAGCACTAAGGGAGTGCTTCACTGCTTGAGGTTCTGTCAATTGGATAAGACATTAAACCAAAGCCTCATTTGCCTTCCTGTGTGGATGTATAAGATCCATGGAACTATTTGAAGAAGAGCAGGGGTGTTCTCAGTCCTGGCTAATATTTATCCTTCCAGTAATACCTCCAAACAAGTGATCTAGTCATTATCACATTGCTGTTTGGCTGCTTTGTTTCCTATCTTACCAACAGTGAAGTGCTTTGGTACATCCTGAGGCTGTGAACAGTGTTATATAAGTGACTTTGATTTTCTATTTTGATGTGGTCTGGAGTGAAAAATCTGGCAAATGGAAAACGTTAAATTTTTCATTTTGCCAGTAAGAATGAAAATGAAGCTTATTTAAATAGTGAGAGATTGCGGAGTCCTGAGGTGCAGAGGGATCTGGGTGTTCCTGGTGCAAGATTCACAAGAGGCTAGAATACAGGTAATTAGGAAAACTAATAGAATGTGAGGGAGAATTCATTACAAATATAGGGAGCTTATGTTTCAGTTATACAGCGCATTGATGAGACCACATCTGGAGTATTGTGTACAGTATCGGTCTCCTTTTTTAAGGAAAAATAAAGTTTATTTACTCGTAACAGGTAAGGCTTACATTAGCACTGCAATGCACTTAGTGTGAAATTCCCCTAGTCACCACAGCCCAGTGCCTGTTCGGGTCAATGCACCTAACCAGCATATCTTTCAGAATGTGGGAGGAAACCAGAGCACCCAGAGGAAACTCACACAGACACGGGGAGAATGTGCAAACTCCACACAGACAGTGACCCAAGCCAGGAATCGAATCCAGGTCCCTGGTGCTGTGAAGCAGCAGTGCTAATCACTGTGCTACCATGCCGCCCAAATATAGATGTGTTAGAAAGAGTTCAGAGAAGGTTTACTAGACTAATACTGGAAATAGGCTGGTAGTCTTATAAAGAAAGATTGGAGAGGTTTGGTTTTTATTCACAAGAGTTTAGAAAAGCAAGAAGCAACTTGTTCAAAACCTGTAACATCCTCAGGAGTAGTGACAGGATGTTTCCTCTTGTTGGAGGATCTAGGGGTCACTGTTTAAAAATAAGGATCACTCATTTAAGACAGAGATGAGGAGATTTTTTTTCTCTCAGATGGTTGAGTCTCTGGAACTGTCTTGCTCACAAGGTAGTGGGAGCAGAATCTTTGAATATTTTTAAGGTGGAGCTAGACAGATTCTTCATTAACAAAGAGTTGAAAGGTTATCGGGAATAGGCAGGAATGTGGGGTTGAGGTTACAATCAGATCAGTTGTGATCATACTGAATGGCAGAGCAGGCTCGAAGAGCCAGGTGGCCTATTGCTCCTAATTCGTATGTCCATATGTTTGTACGTCTCCAGATAACGAGATTACTAATGGTCTCCCACAGACAGCCTGTTCCGAAAGCTAGTGGCTTTTGCTACCAAATAAACCTGTTGGACTTTAACCTGGTGTTGTGAGACTTCTTACTGTGTTTACTGTGTCCAATGCCGGCATCTCCACATCATGACTCCCAGTGTCCTACATGGCTTGTTTCACTTGCACAGTTGCATTTTAAAGACTAGATTCTAATTGGGGGTAATAGATTTTCCTCTCTGTGTGTTTGGGGTCAATCAATATTTTCTGATCAAATGTCTGGCCATTGGCATTTTCCAGTAGAGATTGGGAAGATAGCAATAGAGGAGGTCATTCAACTCATCAAATCTGTTTTGCCATTTAGTTAGATCATGGATGATCTGTACCTCAACACCAATTGCCCACCTCTGCCTCATATCTCTTGATAGCCTAACCTAACAAAAACCTATCAACCTGCCTAGAAAGTGATCAGAACTGGAAATTAGTTTGTCTCTACTCCAGCAGAGCAATGCTGAGATTAAGTACCACATTGGAGATCAGCTAACAGCATTGGGTGGGCTTGAGCCTGGAATCTTCCAAATCGTGCAGCTCAGCATGATCTCTGGCAGTGTATTTACTCATGATGTGGAGATGCCGGCATTGGACTGGGGTAAACACAGTAAGAAGTCTCACAACACCAGGTTAAAGTCCAACAGGTTTATTTGGTAGCAAAAGCCACTAGCTTTCGGAGCGCTGCTCCTTCGTCAGGTGAGTGGGAGTTCTGTTCACAAACAGGGCATATAAAGACACAAATTCAATTTACAAAATAATGGTTGGAATGTGAGTCTTTACAGGTAATCAAGTCTTGAAGGTACAGACAATGTGAGTGGAGAGAGGGTTAAGCACAGGTTAAAGAGATGTGTATTGTCTCCAGCCAGGACAGTTAGTGAGATTTTGCAAGCCCAGGCAAGTTGTGAGCATCGTGAGGGTTACAGATAGTGTGACATGAACCCAAGATCCCAGTTGAGGCCGTCCTCATGTGAGCAGAACTTGGCTATCAGTCTCTGCTCAGTGACTCTGCGTTGTCGTGTGTCATGAAGGCCACCTTGGAGAACGCTTACCTGAAGATCAGAGGCCGAATGCCCATGACCGCTGAAGTGTTCCCCAACAGGAAGAGAACACTCTTGCCTGGTGATTGTCGAGCGGTGTTCATTCATCCTTTGTTGTAGCATCTGCATGGTCTCCCCAATGTACCATGCCTCAGGACATCCTTTCCTGCAGCGTATCAGGTAGACAACATTGGCCAAGTTGCAAGAGTATGTACCGTGTACCTGGTGGATGGTGTTCTCACGTGAGATGATGGCATCCGTGT
The DNA here is from genome assembly GCF_964213995.1 of Mustelus asterias. Lineage (NCBI taxonomy): Eukaryota > Metazoa > Chordata > Chondrichthyes > Carcharhiniformes > Triakidae > Mustelus > Mustelus asterias. Next base: position 65,549,926 of record NC_135821.1, on the reverse strand, counting down.
CGTTGATCTGGCACATCTTGCAGAGATTTCTGTGGCAGGGTTGTGTGGTGTCGTGGTCACTGTTCTCCTGAAGGATGGGTAGTTTGCTGCGGACAATGGTCTGTTTGAGGTTGTGCAGTTGTTTGAAGGCAAGAAGTGGGGGTGTGGGGATGGCCTTGGCGAGATGTTCGTCTTCATCAATGACATATTGAAGGCTTCGGAGAAGATGTCGTAGCTTCTCCACTCCGGGAAACACAGAGTCGCTGAGCAGAGACTGATAGCGAAGTTCTGCACACATGAGGACGGCCTCAATTGGGATCGTGGGTTCATGTCACACTATCCGTAACCCCCATGATTTGCCTGGGCTTGCAAAATCTCACTAACTGTCCCAGCTAGAGACAATACACATCTCTTTAACCTGTGCTTAACCCTCTCTCCACTCATATTGTCTGTACCTTTAAGACTTGATTACCTGTAAAGACTCACATTCCAACCATTATTTTGTAAATTGAGTTTGTGTCTTTATATGCCCTGTTTGTGAACAGAACTCCCACTTACCTGACGAAGGAGCAGCACTCCGAAAGCTAGTGGCTTTTGCTACCAAATAAACCTGTTGGACTTTAACCTGGTGTTGTGGGACTTCTTACAGTGTATTTACTCACCATTGTATTGGTGCTCCTCATAATCTTGATTGAGACTTACAGCAGATTGAAACACTTATTGAGAGAGGGAGAGAGAGAATGGTCAAAACCAAATTACTGCAGATGCTGGAATCTGAAACCAAAAGAGAAAATGCTGGAAAATCTCAGCAGGTCTGGCAGCATCTGTAAGGAGAGAAAAGAGCTGACGTGTTGAGTCCAGATTACCAGAGGGCTTTGACAAAGGGTCATCTGGACTCGAACCGTCAGCTCTTTTCTCTCTTTACAGATGCTGCCAGGCCTGGTGAGATTTTCTAGCATTTTCTCTTTTGGAGAGAGAACAATTGCTCTATTAATAATGCAGTGATCTAACATCAAGTAGAATTGTTTATTAGTTTATTTCTTTCAAGGTTGCAAACAGTAAACATTGTTTATCTAATTAGCCTGATATCACTTTTTGTAACTGAGTGTACCTGACTGGTGTCCTGTTAATGGCCTCTTGTAGTCCTTGGTGCATTGGTGCAAGATGGGTTTAAAGTCTGTGTACATTATATCAGGTAATCGAGATAAGCCACTTCCATCTGTCTGACCTGCCATTTCATTGAAGAGAAAACCTTATCTTTTGCTGGCCTGCACTATGGCATAGAGACAAGCCTCTTGGCCAATGAGTTACTGCAAACTTGTTTTTCAATGAAAGGTGCTTGTTCTTTGAGGCCAAGGTCGCTTCTAGTCACTGAATGAAGCGGAATATAAATAGTTTTAGGTGTAAGCAACTCAGTCGGTGCCTGTGGAAGCTTGTGCTGCACTGAGAACTTTGGGCGAGCCTATCTGATTCATTCTCAGTCAACTCCCGCACAGCGCGGCTCCAAAAGCAATTGTTTGAAGTGTTAGGAGTTAGGGATTTCGGTTGCCAGTTGAGATTAGAACTTTAAACTACCTTGAATTGCGCACACCAGTAAATCAGCGTGCTAAATTCAGAGTGGTTCTGGTTTGGCATTGAGGCGGCTATGGCTTGCGTCGATGTTTTACTCGGTAAATGCCAATGTGCTTCAGGGAAGAGACAGAGTGCAATTTTATACACCATCCTGAGCCAGCAGGGAGATCTCAAGGCCTGCTGCGAATTCTCACATCACAGCTGCTCCAGTGAAGCAAGGCGGGCGGTTTGCTTAAAGAATCCACAGGTTACGTGTCAGGCGGTATCTGATGTGTTGGTGAAGACAGTCAGTTTTATGAGGAACCTCCCCTCATTCCAACACCTTCCCAAAGCAGACCAGCTGCTGCTGCTGGAGAGTTGCTGGCTCCCTTTGCTTCTGTTGGGATTGGCTCAGGAGAGAGTGAGCTTCGAGGTGACAGAGACCCCGGGCTACAGCATGCTAAAGAGAATCTTGCTGAATGGACCAGGCCTGATCAGGACACAGGAAGAGGAGAGGAGGCAGCCGACACTTGCTGGCGTACAGAGAATAAAAATGTGCCTGAACAAATTCTGGGGGTTGGACCTAAGCCCCAAGGAGTATGCGTACCTTAAAGGAGCAATCCTCTTCAACCCTGGTAAGTAAGCAGTTTCTCTCTTTATTCCAGTGTGTGTGTAATAGAGCAAAGGAATTGTAATAATGCCACCTTTACCCCGAGCCCATTACAAATTACCCCTTACTCTCGACACCCCGACAGTAATTCTACCATGGCAGTTTGAACACCAGCCAGGAATCTGAAATCTGGGAGATTCTCAATCGGGGATACTCTCTACTTTGGGATGAATAAATGCTGTGGTTATATTTATCCACTTCAGAATCTCTGATAGGTTTCCCCTCTTTTCCCTGATTCTTTAAAGACAATTCCAGTACTTGGGGTCTGACTGCCCTGCTCAACATGACAGATATAACCCGCAAAACCCACCGGATAAAAAATATTTCTGTGAATAAAAGCACTGCGAACGCTGCCGGAGCTGCTGAGTTTTTCCAGCATTTTCTGGGATTGTGTGTGTGATCCAGCCGGAGATTGAGGTGGGGTGTCGGGGGTGGTGATGGTCATGGATCCGAGGATCAAAGATTAGGGAGCAGGAAATAGCTCTAAATGCAGAACCACCTGGAAACGCAAAGCAACTCCAGGCTTTTAGTGTGTCCGAGTTGTGAAGCAGTGGCTATTCCTATAGCAGCCGCTGATGCTGCATTTCCAGGGCTGCTACTTCCTCACATTCTGCTGCTTGTGTCATGTTCTTTGCTTGGGTTTTGGGTCTGACCTTATTCGTGCTCTCCTCGTGTTTTTACAGACCTGCCAGGACTCCGAGCCCCTGCCTACATCGAGAGCCTTCAGCGGGAAGCTCAGCGCGCCCTGCATGAGTTGCTGGTACCTCTGCCCCGCAGAGCCAGCAGCCGCTTCGCCCGCATTCTGCTCACCGTCTCCGCCTTGAAAACCATCAGCAGCAGCCTCATCATTGAACTCTTCTTCCGGCCGGTGATCGGGACAGCAAACATGAAGGAGCTACTACTGGACATGCTCTACACCCAGTGAGGGCACTTCACTCATCCACCCACTCGCTTCCAGCCACGCCTCGCTCCTCTCAACATTTGTTATGTATTAAATTATTTTTTTTTACCTTGAATAAAATTATTTTGTTTGTTTTGAAATACTGGTCATTTTATTAAAGATGTGGAGATGGCGTTGGACTGGGGTAAGCACAGTAAGAAGTCTCACAACACCAGGTTAAAGTCCAACAGGTTTATTTGGTAGCAAATACCATAAGCTTTCGGAGTACAGCTCCTTCCTCAGATGGAGTCTGACGAAGGAGCTGTGCTCCGAAAGCTTATGGTATTTGCTACCAAATAAACTTGTTGGACTTTAACCTGGTGTTGTGAGACTTCTTACTGCATTTTATTAAATACAGCGTTTCTGTGTCATGACTGTGGTTTCCAATTTAAAGAAATTCTCAGGTTTAAGAGTAGACATTTAATTCAGGTTGATATCAATAGCCAGTCACTGCTGATTTACACGCTGTATCTTTGGGGGGCCATTAAATGTCTAATCCCCCCATGAATTATGTGTCTGTGGGACCCTGGGTACACAGAACAGTTGGATGGGCCTACTCATATTCCTATTAGGTGTCAGGAATTCAAGATGCCAAATCTAACCACACAAATTGAAGGGTAGTGGAGATTGGATGGTGCAGTGGATGTTTGCATCCCTGGGATTGGGAATAAGACCCAGGTATTTCTCACGGGCCCAAGTCTCCACTTCCTGCTGGTTATGAATGTCCAACAGAATGCAGTTTTGAGATGGAGCTACATGAAGTACTGTACCCAGAGTTCACTGAGCAAAGGTGCACAGGGTGTCTGAAATCTGGCTCACGGCAACACCTTGCCCCTCAGTGATAGAGGTCTACAAAATTATGAGAGGCTTAGACAGGGTGGATAGTCAGAGGCTTTTTTTCCCAGGGTGGAAGTGTCAATTACAAATTGGCACAGGTTCAAGGTGAGAGGGGGAAAGTTTAAGGGAGATGTGCGGGGGGAAGTTTTTCACACAGAGCGTGGTGGGGGCCTGGAACGCACTACCAGAGGAGGTGGTTGAAACAGGCACATTAGCAACATTTAAGAGGCATCTGGATGAGTACATGAATAGGAAGGGAATACAGGGATATGGACCGAATAAAGGCAGAAGGTTTTTTTAGTTTAGTTAGGGCATCATGATCGGCACAGGCTTGGAGGGCTGAAGGAACTGTTCCTGGACTGTACTGTTCTTTGTTCTAGCAGAAGATACAGTGGAGTTCCACAGGGATTGGCGGTGAGAACTCCATTGTTTTAAACTTCTCATCCTTTTTTGAAAAATGTCCATGATCCGTCCATGGTTAGCACTGCTGCTTCACAGCTCCAGGGACCTGGGTTCGATTCCCGGCTTGGGTCACTGTCTGTGTGGAGTTTGCACAGTAAGAAGTCTCACAACACCAGGTTAAAGTCCAACAGGTTTATTTGGTAGCAAATACCATAAGCTTTCGGAGCACTGCTCCTTCGTCAGATGGAGTGGATATCTGCTCTCAAACAGTGCACAGACACAGAAATCAAGTTACAGAATACTAATTAGAATGCGAATCTAGTGTGGAGTTTGCACATTCTCCTCATGTCTGCGTGGGTTTCCTCTGGGTGCTCCGGTTTCCTCCCACAGTCCAAAGATGTGCGAGTTAGGTTGATTGGCCATGCTAAAAATTGCCCTTAGTGTCCTGAGATGCATAGGTTAGAGGGATTAGTTGGGTAAATATGTAGGGATATGGGAGTAGGGCCTGGGTGGGATTGTGGTCAGTGCAGACTCGATGGGCCGAATGGCCTCTTTCTGTGCTGTAGGGTTTCTATGATCTATGATGTTCTATGATCATTGACAGTGTCAATGAATGGGAGGCTGGTTTGAGTGATGGACTGGGCTTCATTCACGACCCTTTGTAATTTGTTGTGGTCTTGGGCAGAGCAGGAGCTATACCAAACTATGATACAACCAGAAAGAATGCTTTCTATGATGCATCTATAGAAGTTGGTGAGAGTTGTAGCAGACATGCCAAATTTCCTTAGTTTCCCGAGAAAGTAGAGGTGTTGGTGGGCTTTCTTAACTCTCGTGCCCACATGGAGGGACCAGGACAGGTTGTTGGTGATTTGGACACCTAACAACTTGAAGCTGTCGATCATTTCTACTTCATCCCCACTGATGTAGACAGGGGCATGCCCTCCACTACGCTTCCTGACGTTGATGACTATCTCCTTTGTTTTGTTGACATTGAGAGAGAGATTATTGTCATTGCACCAGCTCACCAGATTCTCAATCTTTTCCCTGTACTCTGCCTCGTCATTGTTTGAGATCCGACCCACACAGTGGTGTCATCAGCAAACTTGAAAATCGAGTTAGAGGGGAATTTGGCCAAACAGTCAAAGGTGTATAAGGCATATAGTATGGGGTTGAGGACACAGCCTTGCGGAGTATCAGTGTTGAGGATAATCGTGGAGGAGACGTCGTTGCCTATCCTTACTGACTGAAACTTGGATTTTGTTAGCTCTGAAGAGACACTAATGACATACACACACACACACACACCCAGTAGATTGCAGAGGCCAAATTCAAAGAGAAGCTTAGAAAGGTCATCTGCATTTCATAAGCCAGACATGGCTAACTGGAGCCTATTAATCTGCTAGGATAAAAGGACCCTATGACCTTCCTTTTAACTCTTAATAGTTAGAATACTTAACAATTACAAGCATCCACACAAAGGGATACAGATCCTTTGTCAAAGCCAGAGTGGAGAAGTGGGAGTCATGTGGCGTGAACCTTTAACTGGTGGAACCAGTTATATTGCCTTTCTGTACTGAAAACTGTCTGCCATCTTACCATCTACAAGCAGCAGCACATAAAAGGGGCTGTGCCCAGATTGAATATTTAGCCCCATCTACACTATTTCTACTGCAACTTCTGTACCATCGTCCACAAGTCTGATTCATCTCTGTGTGCTTATCTTCTCATGTGAAGTCAACTCTACTGGAAAGGTGAATTATGCAGCAGTAGTTTTCATTGCTTACAAGACTGATTCACCTCCATGTGCCTATCTTCTCACATGAAGTCAACTCCATTCAGAAAGTGAGTTATGTAGCAGCAGTTTACAGCCTGTCGATCTCCATGAAGGAATGCCCCATTGGAATTTGGTTCTGGACTGTGGAATTCTGGACTGTGGAATTATTTTCTCTGTAGTCTTTGCCCTGTAAACCTTTCTGTTCTCGATCCCTCTTTTATTGTATGAGTGCAAAGGAGGAAAAGTTGGTACTCTCTCCTGTGTTTGTGTGTGTGTGGAAATAAACTAACCCTCCGAGTTCATCCTATCTCAAGTTTGTTGTGGGGTTATTACTAATGATTGGATCACACCAAAACTGAGATTTTGGGAAATACACTATTGCTTATAAAGGGGGAAGCAAATCAAAATCAACACACCTTTCTGTTCGTGGACAAGTGACGAGAGGAAAAATCAGGGCTATTTACATTCGCCACCCCTCTCTTGTTCATAACAATATATGGTGCTGACATTACCAATTCCACAGAATGCGAGTGCTAATATTGTTGAGTTCAGACGATGCACAGTGCTACTAGGTTCAAGTAGAAAAGGGTAAGGTCGTTGAGGACTTGAAAACAAGGATGAGAATTTTAAAATCAAAGTTGTTGCTGGACCAGGAGCCAATGTAGGTTATGAGCATAGGGTGAATGGGACTTGATGTGAGTTAGGATACAGGCAGCAGAGTTTTGAATGAGCTTAAGTTTATGGATTTTTAAAAATCTTTCATGGCATGTGGGCATCATTGGGTAGGCCAGCGTTTTTATTGCCACTTCATAATTACCCTTGAGAAGGTGGTAGTGAGCTGCCTTCTTCAACCCTGCAGTCCATGTGGTCTAGGTACATCCATTGTGCTGTTTGGAAGGGAGTTCCAAGATTTTACCCAGTTGCAGTGAAGGAATGGCGATGTATTTCCAAGTCAGGATGTTGTATGGCTTGGAAGATGTGATTTTGATTTATTATTGTCACATGTATTAACATACAGTGAAAAGTATCGTTTCTTGCGTTCTATACAGACAAAACATACCGTTCATAGAGAAGGAAATGAGAGAGTGCAGAATGTAGTGTTACAATCATAGCTAGCGTGTAGAGAAAGATCAACTTAATGCAAGGTAAGTCCATTCAAAAGTCTGATAGCAGCAAGGAAGAAGCTGTTCTTGAGTCGGTGGGTACGTGACCTCAGACTTTTGTATCTTTTTCCCGAAGGAAGAAGGTGGAAGAGAGAATGTCCGAGGTGCGTGGGGTCCTTAATTATGCAGGCTGCTTTTCCGAGGCAGCGGGAAGTGTAGACGGAGTCAATGGATGGGAGGCTTGTTTGCATGATGGATTTGGCTGCATTCACGACCTTCTGTAGTTCCTTGCGGTCTTGGGTAGAGCAGGAGCCATACCAAGCTGTGATACTACCAGAAAGAATGCTTTCTGTGGTGCATCTGTAAAGGTTGATGAGAGTCATAGCTGACATGCCAAATTTCCTTAGAATTCTGAGAAGGTAGAGGCGTTGGTGGGCATTCTTAACTATAGTGTTGGCATGGGGGGAACCAGGACAGGTTGTTGGTGATCTGGACACCTAAAAACTTGAAGCTCTCTTCCCTTCCTACTTCATCTCCATTGATGTAGACAGAGGCATGTTCCCCTTTACACTTCCTGAAGTCGATGACAATCTCCTTCGTTCTGTTGACATTGAGGGAGAGATTATTGTTGCCGCACCAGTGCACCACATTCTCTATCCCATTCCTGTTCTCTGTCTCGTCATTATTTGAGATCCGCCCACTACAGTGGCGTCGTCAGCAAAATTGAAAATCGAATTGGAGGGGAATTTGGCCACATAGTCACAGGTGTATAAGGAGTATAGTAGGGGGCTGAGAACACAGCCTTGTGGGGCACCGGTGTTGAGGATGATCATGGAGGAGGTGTTGTTGCCTATCCTTACTGATTGTGGTCTGTGAGTTAGGAAGTTCAGGATCCAGTCGCAGAGGGAGGTGCCGAGGCCCAGGCCACGGAGTTTGGAGATGAGTTTCGTGGGAATAATAGTGTTGAAGGCTGAGCTGTAGTCAATAAATAGGAGTCTGACATAGGTGTCCTTGTTATCTAGGTGTTCCAGGGTTGAGTGCAGGGCCAGGGAAATGGCGTCTGCTGTGGACCTGTTGCGGCGATAGGCAAACTGTAGTGGATCCAGGTAGTCCGGGAGGCTGGAATTGATTCACGCCATGACTAACCTTTCAAAGCACTTCATAATCGTGGATGTCAGAGCCACCAGCCGATAGTCATTGAGGCACGCTGCTTGGAGAACTTGCAGGTGCTGGTGTTCCCACGCATCTGCTGCCCTTGTCCTTCTAAGTGGTAGAAGTTGCGGGTTTGGAAAATGCTGTCGAGGGACTCCTAGTGAGGTGTTGCATTGTACATGGTACACACTGCTGCCACTGTACATCAGTGGTAGAAAGAGAGGATGTTGAGGATGGAGTACCAATCAGTGGGCTGATTTGTCCTCAATGATGTTGAGCTTCTTGATTGTAGTTGGGGCTACACTAATCCATGCAAATGGAGAATGATTCATCACACTCCTGACTTGTGCTTTGGAAAGGCTTTGGGAGGTGAGTAGTAAATGGATATAGTCGGGACAGCAATAGAATACTTGGAACGAAAACAGAAAATGCTGGAAAACGCAGCAGATCTGGCAGCATCTGTGGAGAGAGAAACAGAGTTAATGTTTCAAGTCTGTATGACTCTTCTTCAGAGCTGGAATACACGAGTCTGGAAATAACAAAGGTATGGGTCAGTTTTTCAGCAACAGGTGTACTGAGGTGGAGGTGAGTCACTTCTTTCCTTTGCTGTTTGTTTTCTGCACCTGAACTGATTCCACCGCCGAAACTCTACCACCTCGCCCACCATGGAATCGGAGCGGGCGAGGTTCATAGAATGGAAATCTCCATTGGCCTCGGGCGAGATTTTATGATCTCACCCGAGCAAGGTCGTAAAATCCCGCCCTACATCTTGATCCTCTGAACCAAGATCATTTCTCACTACTATACTGATCTCATCCGTAAGTATGCAAGTCTCAGCTATGGTCACTTCACAACCGTGTCAATGACTCTCATATCATACTCATTTATTTCTATTTGTGTTACCAAATCATTCATCTTGTTATGAAATGATGTGTGCTTTCAGATAAACATCCTTTAATTCTGTCTTTTTAACAAAGGTTTTGTACTCAAAACTCAAAAGCCGTTGCACTCATATTTGTATGCATTGTCCCTTCCTGTCATACTCTGCATAACATACCGATATGACTACTCTATCTATTGCCTTGCCTTATTTCTCCTCATGTGAACCCTCTCCCACACTATTTGATTTAAAGCCCTCTCTAGAAGACAATTCGCTAGGACACTGGTCCCAACATGGTTCGGTTGAAGACCATCCCAATGGTACAGCTCCTCTTTCCCCAGTGGCTGATGAATTAAAACCTTTTGCTCCCACACCTATCTTTCAGTGACACATTCAACTCTCCTATCTTATTTACCCTGTGCCAGTTTTCTCATAACTGAGGTAGTAATCCAGAGATTATTACCTTTGTAGTTATGCTTTTTAATTTAGCCCCTAGCTACTCATAATCCCTCAGCAGAATGTTTCTCTTGGTCCTGCCTATGTTGTTGGTACCCATGTGGACCACAACAATTGGATCCTTTCCCTCCTACTCCAAATTCCTCTCCAGTTGCCTAACTCTGGCACTGGGCAGGCAATTCAACTGTTAGAACTCCATTCTCGGCTGTAGAGAACAGTATCTATGTCCCCTAACCATACTGTCTAACCATAGCTAACTACATTCCTTTTTACTCCCCCACCACCTTGAAAATCCCCCTGCACCATGGCACCATGATTAATTTGCTCATCCTCTCTGCAGACTTGCTTCATTCACAAAATCTGTAAAAACATTAAACCTGTTGGACAATTGCAAGGGCTGAGACTCCTCTATTGCTACTTTCTGGATCTCTAAACCTGCCTCTCTGACAGACGTACTGTAAGAGGGAGCCTAGAATAACTTGGGACTAAAAGACTAACAGATCAGGGTAAATTAATTGAGAATGAAGTCACAAAGTGCCTAAAAAGTGCATTCTTCGGAACAATGCAGCTACTGAGAGAAGGGAAAGGCATTTCTTATCAGGGTCTTTAGACAGCCCTAATGAATAGAATATTCACTGGCCAAGGACAGCGGTAGAGATCTCAGACAGTTCAAATTAATAGGTCAGGTAAGAAAGTCTAGAGAATGTTAGGAGACTGTGAGAAAGATTCTCAAAGACCATGAACTCACATATTCCCATGCTGTCAGAGGGTAACTGTTATTGGCCAAGGTAAATTATCCAAACGAATGATGATTGGCTCATATCCAGTTGGGGTGTACAGAGGGACAGGTAAATGACTTTTGAAAATTGTAGAATTGTAATACTGAAAGTAATGTAATTTCAGAGTGGTTTAGAACTGCCCTAAATTCCTCTCCCTCATATGTGGACCAAGCTTGAGAAATAAAGAAGCATCTTTAACCACAATGCTGCCTCTGTGAGTCTTTGTGTTAGCTGAGCCATAATTAGGAGAGAAAAGCGTTCACTTGAAAGCCAGCTTAATACTTAGTCTCGGAAAAAGCTCCTACACATGTTCCCCTATCCCCAACCATGGACCAAATCTGAAGTATCTAGCCTAAGGGGTGTGACTACTTCCTGGAACAAGTGTCCAGGTAACTTGACCTTGTTGCACTCAGATAAACTGCATCTTTGTGGTGCTTCCTTTTACTGACCCTATTGACAAGGGAAATAATTTCCCCCTACTTACTGCATCAAAACTGGACATAATTTTAATCTTTTTAGCCTTGATATTATTCTGGTGAATCTTTAAACCTCACTCTGCTTTCTGTTTCCATTCATTCTGATGCTTGTTCCCAATAGAGTGAGATGAAGAGTGGGAGGAGGCTCGTGTGGAACGTAAGCACTGGCACAAAATTTTCGGCTGAATGGCTCAATTCTGTGATGTAAAATCCCATCCAGTTCTTTGTAACGTGCCCCTATCCTGGTCGCCAATAACTGCACCTCTTATCCCATGATATGGAGATGCCGGCATTGGACTGGGGTAAGCACAGTAAGAAGTCTCACAACACCAGGTTAAAGTCCAACAGGTTTATTTGGTAGCACAAGCCACAAGCTTTTGGAGCGCTGCCCCTTCATCAGGTGAGTAGGAGTTCTGTTCACAAACAGAGCATATATAGACATAAACTCAATTTACAAAATAATGGTTGGAATGTGAGTCTTTACAGGTAATCAAGTCTTGAAGGTACAGACAATGTGAGTGGAGAGAGGGTTAAGCACAGGTTAAAGAGATGCGTATTGTCTCCAGCCAGGACAGTTAGTGAGATTTTGCAAGTCCAGGCAAGTCGTGGGGGTTACAGATAGTGTGACATGAACCCAAGAGCCCAGTTGAGGCCGTCCTCATGTGTGCGGAACTTGGCTATCAGTCTCTGCTCAGCGACTCTGCGTTGTCGTGTGTCGTGAAGGCCGCCTTGGAGAACGCTTGCCTGAAGATCAGAGGCTGAATACCCGTGACCGCTGAAGTGTTCCCCAACAGGAAGAAAACACTCTTGCCTGGTGATTGTCGAGCGGCGTTCATTCATTCGATGTCGTAGCATCTGCATGGTCTCCCCAATATACCATGCTTTGGGATATCCTTTCCTGCAGCGTATCAGGTAGACAACGTTGGCCGAGTTGCAAGTGTATGTACCGTGTACCTGGTGGATGGTGTTCTCACGTGAGATAATGGCATCCGTGTTGATGATCCGGCACGTCTTGCAGAGATTGCTGTGGCAGGGTTTTGTGGTGTCGTGGTCACTGTTCTCCTGAAGGATGGGTAGTTTGCTGCGGACAATGGTCTGTTTGAGGTTGTGCTGTTGTTTGAAGGCAAGAAGTGGGGGTGTGGGGATGGCCTTGGTGAGATGTTTGTCTTCATCGATGACACCTTGAAGGCTCCGGAGAAGATGCCGTAGCTTCTCCGCTCCGGGAAAGTACTGGACGATGAAGGGTACTCTGTCCGCCGTGTCCCGTGTTTGTCTTCTGAGGAGGTCGGTGCGGTTTTTCACTGTGGCGGGTCGGAACACAAATTGAGTTTGTGTCTATATATGCCCTGTTGGTGAACAGAACTCCCACTCACCTGATGAAGGGGCAGCGCTCCGAAAGCTTGTGGCTCGTCCGAAGGACAGCACCCCCATTGAGAAGTCATCGACTTGAAACGTTGACTTTGGTTCTCTCCAAAGATGCTGCCTGACCTGTTGTGCAAAGGTATGTTGCCAGTATCATTCCAATTGCCCAGTGCGCATGCGCACTCCCCATGCCAGTCTGAAAGATGGTGGACTGTGTTTACGCTGTTGTCGGGAATATTCCGCGAACTCTCCGCTCTGCCGACCTCCGTAACCAGTTCTCCCAGTTCACCGAGAGCGGCGGGTTTAGCTGTTTTCATTACCGGCATCGGCCCGAGTGGCGGCGGCCAACTTCGACTCCAGCCCAAGCCCCGGCCCTAGGCCGCAGTCCGACCTGCTGTTGCGTGGTTCGCCTCCCCTCGGACCGAGCTTGCCACTTCCTCCAGATGTATGATGGCTGCCAGTGGGTGGATAGGGCTGGGGAATCTCTGTGGAGTCGCTGCTTCATCCGCATCGTCCGAGCGGCAGAGATTGCAGGTAAGGGAAGGGGGGGGGGGGGCTGGGGATTAGGGTCCTGAAGATGGGTGAGGTTGTGGTTGGAAGGGTCAAGGGCCGGGGGAAATGGCTGAAAGCCAATGGCAAAGAGGGTAGACAGAGAACGGCAGAATTTTGGGTGGACTCCCACCCCTTATTCTCAGCAGCTGGTGGTTAGCACTGCTGCCTCACAGCTCCAGGGACCTGGGTTCAATTCGGGCCTCGGGGGGACTCTGTGAGGAGTTTGCACATTCTGCCCGTGTCTGTGTGGGTTTCCTCCGGGTGCTCCGGTTTCCTCCCACACTCCAAAGATGTGCCAGTTAGGTGGATTGGCCAACAATGGGTAGGTCAAGGGGATTAACGGGGTAAATACACATAAGATGCTCCCTCGGAGAGTCAGTGCAGACACGATGTGCCAAATGGCGGCCTCCTGCAATGTAGTGATTCTATGAAAAGAAAATATTTGCATTTATACTTGAGCTCTTCCAAAACTGTAGCCTATATCTTAACTTACTCCAAATCTTATTCACCCATCACCCTTGAGCTTGCTGACCTTCACAAACATGTCTGATAACGTGTCAATTTTTAAAGCCTCATCCTTGTCCACATCAAAGGCATCTTATGGGATAGTGGATCAGATTATTTCGTGCAATGCATCAGGCAAACTCATAAATGCGCCTAAGGCTGTCACTTTTAGCCACACGAAGTGCCCAGTTACCTCAGATTACCCTGGAAGGGCAAGGTACCCCAAAAATTTGAGCAACAGGTGAAGTTAGCTGTTTCACGCTGTTACTATGCAGTAGCAATATGTGTGGCATTTGCCACTAATGGGATGCTGCTGTCAACCGAAAAAGACATTCTGCCTGCCACACATGTGAGTAACGTGTTATATGAATTTCAGTGCCTTTGTGAAGGTAGGTAGGCTGGTCATCACAAAGACAGTAAGCAGTCTCACAACACCAGTTAAAGACCAACAGGTTTATTTGGTAGCAAATGCCACTAGCTTTCAGAGCGTGCTGCTCCTTCATCAGGTGGACTGGGAGATGTGCTCACAAACAGAGCATACAGAGACACAAACTCAATTTACAAAATAATGATTGGAATGCTAATCAAGCTAATCAATGCTAATACAGCTAATCAAGTCTTAAAGGTACAGACAATGTGAGTGGAGAGAGCATTAAGCACAGATTAAAGAGATGTGTATTGTCTCCAGACAGGACAGCTAGTGAGATTTTGCAAGTCCAGGCAAGTTGTGAGGGTTACAGATAGTGTGACATGAACCCAAGATCCTGGTTGAGGCCGTCCTCATGTGTGCGGAACTTGGCTATCAGTTTCTGCTCAGCGACCCTGCGGTGTCGTGTGTCGTGAAGGCCGCCTTGGAGAATGCTTACCCGAAGATCAGAGGCTGAATACCCGTGACCACTGAAGTGCTCTCCAACAGGAAGCGAACAGTCTTGCCTGGTGATTGTCGAGCGGTGTTCATTCATCCGTTGTCGTAGCGTCTGCATGGTTTCCCCAATGTACCATACCGCCAGACATCCTTATCCGGACATAAGGGTCGCTGAGCAGAAACTGATAGCCAAGTTCCGCACACATGAGGACAGCCTCAACCGGCCAATCTTGTCCAATCAGGGTCAAGCTTTTAAATTTGAAACAATGCTTGGCAGTTAACTGTCAGTCACCATTAACTGGTGCGCCCTCCAGGACAACATCTTTACCAATCAGAGTCCACTTGCCAATCAATCAGCATTCTCTTTTCATACAGTGTAAATTGTTGTTTTCCTCTGATATTGGTATTTTTGTGCTGTTGAATGCAAGACAAAAAGCTTTAATGTACCGCTTTTTCAGCAATACCCAAGTTTTATACTCCCAAATGGCTTTTATTGTGGTCAGTATTGTAATGTAGAAAACAAGACAGCTATAGCAGACTCCCACAAAAGAGTAACAACTTGATACTGTCCAGATAATCTGTATACTTAGTGATGTTGATTGAAGGATAAATATTTGCTATGATCCTGAAGATAAATTCTCTCCACTCTTCAAAATAATGCCATGATATCTTTTACGTCCACCTGAGAGATGGATGAGGTCTTGGTTTGAAGTTTCATTGAAAGGCAGCACTCCCTCAGAACTACACTAGAGTGTCAACTTAGATTTCTGTGCTCAAGTGTCTGGAGTGGGATTTGGACCCACAACTTCCTGACTCGGGAGCAAAAGTGCCATTTACTGAGACACAGCTGATATTAGACGAGCAGAGAGTTTTAGGAAGGAATTCTGAAACTTGGGCCTCGGTGGCTGAAATGGAGCGATTAAAATCAGGGATGGGCAAAGAGCACAATTGGATGAAATGCAGAGACCTTGGGAGGTTTTAGGATTAAATTAAGTTCCAAAGTTAGAGAGGAGTGAGGGTCCTGGAAGGATTTGAAAACTAAAATGATAATTTAACATTTGAGGCCATGGCCTATAATCCTTTCCCCGCCACTCCTCCTTTAAGATGCTCTTTAATAATGAGCCCATATGATTGGCACCCCATCTACCACCTTAAATATTCACTCCCTCCTCCACCAATGCACAGAAACAACTGTGCATACTACCTACAAGATGCACTGCAACAACTCGCCAAGGTTCTTTTGACAGTACCCTACAAACCCACGACATCTACCATCTGGAAGAACAAGGGCAGCAGATCCATGCGAACACCACAATTTGCAAGTTCTTCCCTTCCGGGTCTCTCATTATTCTGACTCGGAACTACATCACTGCTCCTTCTCTGTCATTGGTTCAAAATCCTGGAATTCCCTCCCTAACAGCACTATGGACTATTTATATGGACTACCGTGATTTAAAAAGGCCTATCACTACAACTTCTCAAGGACAATTAAGGATTAACAATGAATGTTGGTCTTGCCAGTGACAGACATCCCAAGAATGAATATTTAAAGGAAAGCTATTTATTTGATCAAGCGATTGATGACCTGTTTTAATATTTCCTTATGTGATTTGGTGTCGGATTTTTGTTGGATAAAATTCCTGTGAAGTGCCTTAGGATGTTGTGCTATGTTAAAGATGCTATATAAATGCAAGCTATGGTATCTTGTAGCTTGGTTGGCTGAACTTTAAACCTCATGTTGTTCCCTGCACCAGCTGATCACTACTCGCAAGTATAGTATCATCCATGACTGGAGAACAATCCATAGGTTAGGAGGACAGACACATTCAAATGCTGCATTTGACAGTTTAATTAGCATGGGATTGGTGCATGTACAGATGGGGTTGGTACATAAATGTTCATGTGTGTACTAGGGGGGTTATTAGTGTGAACTAACGGATGTTTGGCCTTTGCTGTTCCTCTTTGAGCAGAGGATCATGTTCTGTGTGTTTTGTTCAACAGATTCTAACCTCTTTGCATACAAGACGAGAAAAGAGTTGCGGAATCAGAAAGCTCAGAGTGAGACTTTCACACCTGAGGACTTGTCTAGATTGCCAGAGTTAAACCCCCCGACATTGATGCCCAATGGGAATGTTGGAACGCCATTGAAAGTTTTCCTGGAACTTATCCAAGCATGCCGCCTGCCTCCCCGTATCATTACCAAGCTTGACCTGAAGTTTCCTAAGACCAGCTCCAGCAGGCGTTATGGTAATGTTCCATTCCAGTACCAGGACTCAGCCTCTGTGCACAGAGGGGAAACAGTTTATACAGTTGCTGGAGGAATAATCCCACAGCCAGGAAAGGAGCGAAAATGGGTAAGACACAGGAAGTCTTTAAAGAGAAGAAACGAGGAGGAGGAAGGAGAGACATCTCATTCTGATGATGTAAGTGACATTTTCTTGCTTTGTGGTCAAAGGTCCTGTGGTGATTGATGAGTATTACACTTGGATAGAGATGCAAATTCCCAGGCAGCCCCAATGCCAGTCCCAGTCCTCCTCAGGCTGATGGAATCTTCTCTTTTGATGGTGAGCTGAGTGCTTCAGGGATTAGAACAGAGTCTCTTCACTTGAGCTTGGATTGGAATGGAGCGCAAATAGATACAGATGGCTCTCAGGGCCTGGCCTGTGCCCAGCGGGTGGCTCTCAGGGCCTGGCCTGTGCCCAGCAGGTGGCTCTCAGGGCCCGGCCTGTGCCCAGCGGGTGGCTCCCGGGGCCCGGCCTGCGCCCAGCGGGTGGCTCCCGGGACCCGGCCTGCGTCCAGTGGCTGATTTTGTTGCTTTAGTGCACTGTATAAAAGCAAGCAGTTGTTATGTGGCCTGTTATTGAACTTTATGTTTTGCACAGGACAATGATACATGTGAGGAGTGGGAAAGACATGAGGCGCTCTATGAGGATGTTACAACTCAGGAGCGGACAAAGGAACGACTGTATGAGGAAGAGATTGAGCTGAAGTGGGAGAAGGGTGGGTCTGGCCTCGTATTTTACACAGACGCCCAATATTGGCAGGAGGAGAAAGGAGGTAGGTTGGGGCATGGGGATTGTTGGGGTGTGGGTTGGTCGGGCCAGGAGTTGGCAGGATAGTGATCATGTAATGGCTGGTCTCTGTGATTGACTTCTGTTACTTTCTTTCAGATTTTGATGAGGAAACGGCAGATGACTGGGATGTCGATATGAGCGTCTATTATGACCAAGGTCAGTTTGGATGAATGGGTAGTTTATAAATTTTTTGTCATGTTTAGTTTGGCATTAGAGTTTGGTATTTTATACTCCTGATTCCTTTACACCTTTGCAAATGTAACAGAATGGAGAATTGTTCTTGGTAAAACAGTCTGAGACTAATTGTGTTGATAAATAAACACTGAATATAAATCTGCG
The DNA here is from genome assembly GCF_964213995.1 of Mustelus asterias. Lineage (NCBI taxonomy): Eukaryota > Metazoa > Chordata > Chondrichthyes > Carcharhiniformes > Triakidae > Mustelus > Mustelus asterias. The sequence continues at coordinate 65,532,231 of NC_135821.1, read as the reverse complement.
CTTGCAGTAAAAGGTAATAGAAATGTAATATTTGGGACATGAACAATCTGCAGTACATCAATGAGATTACACAAGACAATACAAAAATAGCATGGAGGAGGAGGGAATCTGAACCTGCATTTCTGCAGTATGCAGTAGGACATGGGCTACAGAGTCTGTGTTTCTTGCATTTCACCCTGTGATGCACATGCTGTGTAGCCTACAGTATGCAACGTGGTGACTTCCTGCTTCCTTTGCGTAGAGATGATAACCAGACTGTTCACAGAGTTTCCTGTGGAAACTTAGGATGGTGTGTGCAGATATTGCTTGCTTTCCTGTACCGTGACCTTTGAAAAGCTTACCCAGAGTGAATTTCTGCTATAAGCGCAGAAGCAAGTATGAAATTACTTTTTGAATTTTGCACAGATGGAGGAGATAAAGATTCCCGGGATTATGTACAGATGAGATTGGAACAACGGCTAAGAGAAGGTGTTGAGAGTGTCTCTGTGCAGTCCCCACGTATTGGAGGCTTTGAAAGATATACTAAGGTAAACATGTTTATTTTTTTATTAGATTAGTCAGAATGGTACTTAATGATAACAGACGGTTTTGTTTAAATCATTGCCTTTATTCCAAACCTCCCTGCAAACTTAAATAATAGGTTCGTCTTTAACATTTGTTGGAGTCCAGATCAGAAACTCCACGGTATATTATGAAGTTAGTTTGGACCGTAACTTTTACTTTCGATTTTAGCATTAGGGTGAACATAAGGTGCTTTTCTCCAGGTATGATTCATTTGACCCACTGGAAAGCTTTTAGCAAAGCAAACTTTATTTAAGAACACAGACTATAACAAAAAGTATTATCATAACTTTTACCAATTAAAATACTTAAACATGACAAAGTATAATTCTTAACAGTTATCCATCTTCATTGTTCCAATTTAGCAGTATCCCCATAGACCTTAATCCCCTCTTCAGAACCAGCTCGCACCAAAAGCAGATATGCTTATATGGATGCACAATTTCTAGGCTTTTAACACCTCTGGACAGAGATCCAGATGCACACCTGTCCTCTGAGTCTCATACAGCAGAATCTCAGAGAAAGATCCACTCCCAAACAGCAGAATCTCAGAGAAAGAGACTTATTTCCTGGCAGATTCCAGTCTCCAGCTACAGAGAGGAAAAGAGAGACACTGCTCTCTTAACAACTCCAAGCAGCATCTGACTTGAATATTCTGTGTAAGCCTAGCTCCATCCAGTCACATGATTTGTTCCCTGTCAATCGCCCTAATCAAGCCCTACTATTCAAAATCCCAGTGGAACACTAAAAATAACAGAACAGCATTAGTCCAAATTAAAACAAACATTCTAGCAATTATACTGCTTCAGTAACAATAGAGGATGCTGGTTAGAGTAGATCGTTAAAAAAAGGCCTGCACAAGAAACATGACTCAAATACATTTCTTAAAGGCACAGTATCATCACACATGAAACATGGAATGAGCAAATATTTAAAAAGCAGTTGGTGTGACCACTTCAAATACATTGCAAATTGTATACTTGCACAAAAGCAAAATATTGCAGATGCTGGAAATCTGAAATTAAAAAAGAAAATGCTGGAAAAACTCAGCAGGTCAGGCGGCATCTGTGGAGATAGAAACAGTTAACATTTCAGATCTGTGACCTTTCATCAGAACTGTCCTGATAAAAAAATCAGGGACCTGAGATGTTAACTGTTTCTCTCCGAAGATGCTGCTAGACCTGTTGAACATTTACAGGATTTTCTGTATTTATTATCTATAGACTTACTCTATTCATTGTTACTGCGGTTATACAGAAAACGTTTGCATTATACAATGCTTTTCACATCCGTGTGATTTCCCACAGTGTCTCATAGTAACAGTTGTTGTTCATTTAGCCTCTCCAGCCTGTTAATCCTCACAGCAAATTCAGTACTTTTGAAATAACAAAGCCAATTGCACACAAGGCCCCATGGGCAACAAGTGAAATCATTGGACCATCTTATGTGTTGCAGGATGAATGTTAACCAAGGCACTGAGAACTCACGTGCTTATCTCTGGAAAAGTTTCCTGAGATCTAATGCCTACTTGAACAAATAGGTAGGGGCTTGTTTGACGGTATCTCCAACAGTGTGGCACCCCTTCTGTAACTCTTTGGAGTTTCAGACCCAATGATGGGCTTTGAAAATTGTGGAAGTTCAAACACGTTTGTCTTGAAGATGCTGAACCAAGATACTTAGAGAGTAGATTAGGGACTGATAGAGGAATGACTGGAGTCAATGTCACAGCATTAGTTAATTCTGCAGATCAGTAAGTCCCTGCCACAGACACATGCCCAGTTACAGTTGTTTCCTGTGCCACAATAGAATGGTGATTAGGTCTGATGAGTTTCGCATTTTAATTCAGTCACCTTCTCCCTTTTAAATAATGTTGATAAATGTATGTGATCTTGTTACCCAGGGAATTGGCAGGAAGGTGATGGAAAAGCAAGGGTGGAAGGATGGACAAGGCCTCGGCTCCAACAATTCTGGGCTGGCTGATGCTCTGGACAGCGATGGGCAAAACCCCAGGTGTAAACGTGGATTTGGGTATGTGATGCTGTGTGTAGGGGCAGAAGCCCAGAATATTCTCCTGAGGGCAAGTGTCTGATAGTGACTGAGGCGGCATGGTGGCACAGTGGTTAGCACTGCTGCCTCACAGCACTAAGGATCCAGGTTTGATTCCAGGTTTGAGTCTGTACATTCTCCCCGTGTCTGCATGGGTTTCCTCCATGTGCTCTGGTTTCCTCCCACAGTCTGAAAGACGTGCTGGTCAGGTACACTGGCCATGCCAAATTCTCCCTCCCCGTACCCGAACAGGCAGGGAGTGTGCTAACTAGGGGATTTTCTCAGTAACCTTATTGCAGCGTTAATGTAAGCCTACTTGTGACATTAATTAAATAAACTTTAAAAGAGACCTCCATAAGTGAGTCTCTTTGCTGCATAAAGTCTCAGTTGGTAATAGGCTGTCACTGGGTGATCCTAGGTGTACAGAAGTTGTGTTGAACAACTGCTGTGAATTTTTCAGAGACCCACTGGATGGAGTGTTGAAACTGGAAACTGTGTGTTCCTGAAACCCTTGTTGCTTTCAAACTAGTGAGCTGACTAAAAAAAATTCTAATTTCACTAGTCTGTGCCAGGAAACTCATTATCAGAGTGAAATTCTGATGTGCTTTTTATTTTCAAACCACATTCATACAGTGAAATATCAAGCCCAGTGCCCCTCTGCCCTTCCAAGAGAGGTGGGGAGGCATTTATATGATTTTATAATATGGTTACAATCTCAGTACAAACTAGTGTTGACACTGGAATTTGTGCTCAAGTCTCTGAAGTTAGAACTTGAATAATCAAGCCCTTTGGACTCGGAGGCTACCCCTGAGCCGAGCTGACACCCAGTATGCCAGGACAGAGCTTCAGTTCATCACCCGGACGCTACCATGGGTATCATCTGAATCTCACTTCCATCAGTAGGATCAGAAGAAGTTTGGATGGTTATCATAGAATCATAGAAACCCTACAGTGCAGAAAAAGGCCATTCGGCCCATCGAGTCTGCACCGACCACAATCCCACCCAGGCCCTATTCCCATATCCCCACATATTTACCCGCTAATCCCTCTAACCTTCGCATTCCAGGACACTAAGGGGCAATTTTAGCATGGCCAATTAGCCTAACCCGCACATCTTTGGACTATGGGAGGAAACCGGAGCACCCGGAGAAAACCCACGCAGACACAGGAAGAATGTGCAAACTCCACACAGACAGTGACCCAAGCCGGGAATTGAACCCAGGTCTCTGGAGCTGTGAAGCAGCAGTGCTAACCACTGTGCTACCGTGTCGCCCTTTATTTATTTGAATGCCCTTGCTGACTTTTTGTTGCTGTGCGACACTTTGACTCTGCAGGTATCATGGAGAAAGAATACAGAACTTCCAGCCAGCGAAGAAAGTACGTCGACTAGCCAAGCATTTGATTTCAACTGTGTACGATCAGCCTGAGGAGATGGACCAGGGTGACACACTCCTCCGGAGACAGCCAGTGATTGGCATGAAATACAGTGAGGACGTGAAATTTGTTAAAGGGTCAGAACTCAGGAACCACACCCAGTTACCCCGGTAGTGACATTCTGTGGCTGCCGGTACATCCTGAGCTGAAGCTGCTATTTCTGTGAAATGCATTGTTAAGTTCTTTTTATTTGCTGGTCTCTGACACTGACAGTGCAGCAAGGGGTAATGTTCAGTTGGGCAGAAACTGTGATGGCGATTTCCCCCAATGCCAATCCAACATCAACCATAGATCAGAGTACATTCTGAGACCATAGTCTGTATTTATTGTATGAAGCAACTGAGGGACTTGATAAAGTTCTAGCAAAATAAACAGAGGAAGAACAATAACAACTCTTTGCATTATATAGTGTCTTTAACATAGAAAAATAATTCAATGGTGTGTTAAAGGAACACCCTCAAAAATATAGTCTTCATGGCAAAGCAGATGTTAGGTGAGATGACAAATCTTGTAGAGGAAATGTACTAGAGACAATTGTTGAAGGAACCATATGTTTGGGGTCAGATGGATTTATAGGAGAAGTTTGAGAAATAGGAAAGGGATGAAGAGATTTGAAAAAAAATGTTGAGAATAATAATTGAAAGGTTTTGGAGACCAGGAGATTTGATCATGGACATGCAACTAATCTTTCCAAAATAAGTTTCACCAAGTTTTCCCTGGCACCTCGAGGTCAAAAAGTAGTTACGGATGGGAAAAGCCATTCAGCCCGCCTAAATTCATCCATCAAGCAAGATCCTAAAGTCCCCAGTGTTTGAGTTTTTGCCTCTTTATCTCTACCTGGGTTGATTCCAGGTGTTGTTCATTTCTCGTCCGAAAAATTTCCTGTTAGTTTTAATTTTCCTGTCATGAGATTGAACCTGTGCCCCTATCCAACTTCTATAATTTAATGAAAGAACATTTTGGGTTAATACTTTCAATACCTTTAACAACCTTGTGTACCTGGATGCAGTTATCTTGCACGTGCCTCATTACCAGACTAAATAGCCCAAGTCTCTCCAGTCATTCCACTCAAACTGTGACGCTGGAGAGCAGCTCTTTCTGACACTGCCTCCAGTGTTCTAATGTCTCTCTTGCGTCTTTACAATCACTGAAACCAGTAGCAAGGAGAAATCTGACCAGACCACTCTACAGTTTGGTCACCTCTAACTTGTGGCCTGTGTAGTTCCAACATCTCATAGGCATTGTTTATTATTGCTTTGCATTGGTTGGACTTGTGGACTCTTTACAAAGTTACTCAGCTTCACCCTGAGCTGATGCACTGCTGTTTATGGATATTGTGTGTGACTTATATTTCCTTCCCATCTGCACTACTTCACACTTGCCTGTGCTAAATTCTAGCTCCTTTTGGAATTATTGAATGACAGTACAAAAGGAGACCATTTGACCTATGGGGTGTGTGCCAGTCCTTCGGTATAGCTAACCAATTAATCTCATGTCCCTGTGCTTTCCCCATAGACCTCTTAATTTTTTTTCCAATTCTCTTTTGCAAGTTACTAGCGAATCTGTTCCATCAGTTTTTTGAGCAATGGATTTCAGATCGTAATTTGGCTGCATAAAAAAGGTTTCCCCATTCTACTGGCCAGCTGGATATTTTGCTTCGCTGCTCTGTAATTTCTCAGCAGCCTCTAACAATTTCACTACTGGCCAGTTTGGAATATTTAACCAATGCAAATTTGACCACTTTATACTGGGTTTCTAAATTATGCATTTATATGTGTGCACTAGGTTTTGGTATTTTCTGTACATGGAATCCCTAATCTCTATGTTCATCCACAGTTCCTAGCTCCTTGTCGTTTAGAAAATACTCTGATCTATCTTTCCTTGGTCCAAAGTGCACTTTCCACAATGATGGTGTAACTATGACAAATGGAATTCAGTGTTCCATTGCAACGTTCGACTCCCATCTACACTAGTTATTGTCACATAACTTGGTGTCAACTTAAGATACTGTACATGGTGAAAAGCACAACCCAGTAAGTTTGGGTCAAATTAGCCACAGGTTGAAGACTAAGGGATGGTTGGTGCAATGATGGAGCACATTAAACGAAACCCACAGCTGACAGGATTCCGGCTAATCCTGGAAATAGATAAGAAACAGTGTAGAAAATGTAAGAAAGGTGGGAGAGATAAATTAGCAAATTATGGACCTCTTAGTCTTAAGTCTGTTGGAGGGAAGTTACGAGAATCTGGACAGAGACTGAGCAATTGGGCAAACATGACCTGATCAGAGCGAGCTAGCATGGATTTTTAAGGAGTAAGTCGTACCTAAAGAACCTAGATGATTTTTTTGAGGAGGTAACTAAGGTGATAGATAAGAAGTATCCCAGAAGGAAAAACTCCAGAACTGTGTGCTGAGTCCAGTCACCGTGTGATGGAGGGCTTTGTTATTAGGAATCTTATTTTGTATACATAACAATGAGCAAAATATTGCAGATGCTGGAAATCTGAAATAAAAACAGCAAATGCTGGAAATACTCAGCAGGCCATTTTGATGAAGGGTCATCATCAACTTGACACTCTGTTTCTCTCCACAGATGCTGAGTATTTCCAGCATTCTTTGTTCTATTAATGGTCCATGTTCATTCAGATGGCTTAATTTCAGGAAAAAACATTTTGTACATTAAATAAAACATTTTCCTATTTAAATATAATGTTTAATGAACTTTGAATTTCTTACTGTTGAATATTCCTGTACAGCTAAAGCATAAACTCCCTACTTTTGTATTTGGTTCCCCCTGGGAATAAACAAAAACATTCATATTAACTTTCCAAATTACTTGCTGTACCTACATGCTTACCTTTTGTGCTTAATGCACCAGGATCCCTCTGAACCTTAGAGGGATCCTGGTGCAATCTCTCGCCATTTAGATAATATGTTTCTATTTTATTCTTCCTGCCAAAATGGACAATTTCATATTTGCCCATATTGTACATTCAAACATTCCTTTCTGGCACAAAAACGCAACAAGAAAAGCGGCCTAACCATGGCGACATAAAAAATTAGGGATAGTATTTGATCCAAAGAAGAGTCTCATAAGATTGCTCAAAAGTAGCAAGCCTGAGGATTGGGAACAGTTCAGAATTCAGCAAAAGAGGACCAAGCAATTGATTAAAAAGGGAAAAATAAGAGTAGATTTGCGAGTAACATAAAAGTGGACTGCAAAAGCTTCTACAAGCATGTAAAGAGAAAAAGTTTAGTGAAGACAAACATAGGTCCTTTACAGTCCAAAACAGGAGAATTAATAGTAGAGAACAAAGGAATGGCAAAGCAATTAAATAACTACTTTGGTCTTCATGGTGGAAGACACAAATAACTTCCCAGAAATACCAGGGGACCAAGAATCTAGTGAGAAGGAGGAATTGAAGGAAATTAGTATTACTAAACAAATGGTGCGGGACAAATTAATGGGACTGAAAGACGATTAATCCCCAGGGCCTGATAATCTACATCCCAGGATACTAATGGTAATGGCCATGGAAATAGTGTTTGCATTGGTTGTCATCTTCCAAAATTTGTAGATTTTGGAATAGGCCCAGCAGATTGGAGAGTGGCAAATGAGGGGACATAGGTTCAAGGTGAGGGGCAGGAGGTTTGGGGGAATGTGAGGAAAAACTTTTTTACCCAGAGGGTGGTGATGGCCTGGAATGCGCTGCCTGGGAGGGTGGTAGAGAATGGTTGTCTTACATCCTTTTAAAAAGTATCTGGATGAGCTCTTGGCACATCATAACATTCAGGGCTATAGGCCAAGCGCTGGCAGATGGGATTAGGTGGGAGTTAAGGTGTTTCGGCAAATGTCGGTATGGACTCAATGGGCCTCTTCTGCACTGTTTGATTCTATAAAATGTAATCCCAACGTTTCAAAAAGGAGGGCGGAAGCAGAGAATCACAGACTGGTTTGCCTAACATTAGTAGGGAAAATGCTAGAGTATTATAAAGGATGTGATAACAGGACACTTAGAAAATATCAACAGGATTAGACAAAGTCAACATGGATTCATGAAAGAGAAATCATGTTTACCAAACCCACTGAAGTTTTTTGAAGACGTAACTAGCAGAATAGATAAAGGAGAAGCAATGGATGTGGTGTATTTTCAGAAATCTTTTGATAAAGTCCCACAAAAGAGGGTAGTGAACAAAATTAAAGCATGTGGGATTGGGAATAATATACTGTCATGGATTGAGAATTGGTGAGCAGACAGGAAACAGAGAATAGGAATAAATGGGTCCTTTTTGAAGTGGCAGGCGGCGACTTGTGAAACCTATAGGGTTCAGTGTTTGGGCCCTAGCTACTCACAATATACATCAATGATTTGGATGAGAGAACCAAAATGTGATATTTCCAAGTTTGCTGACGACACAAAACTTGGTGGGAATGTGAATGGTGAGGAGGATGTTAAAAGGCTTCAAGGTGATTTAGACAAGTTGAGTGAGTGGGCAAGTACATTGCAGATGCAGTATAACATGGATAAATATGGATAAATGCAGTATAACATGGATAACTATGAAGTTATCCACTTTGAAAGGAGAAATAGAATGGCAGAGTGTTATTTAAATGGTGATAGATTGGGTAACATTTATGTACAAAGGAACCTGGGTGTCCTTATGTTGCGTACCAGTCATTGAAAGCAAGTGTGCAGCAAGCAGTATAAAGTCATGCAACGCAGAAAGGGCCCTTCATCCCATCAAGTCAGCACCGACAATACCACGAAAGTCATGCTAATCCCCGTAAAGCCAATGGTATGTTGACCTTTAATGCAAGAGGACTTGAATACAGGAGCAAGAATGTCTGCAACTATTCAGGGCCTTAGTGAGACCACACCTGGAGAATTGTGTGTAGTTTTAGTATCCGTAGAGGGAGTGCAACAAAGGTTCACCAGACTCATTCATGGGATGGCAGGATTATCGTACAAAGAGAGATTGGGTCGATTAGGCCTGTAATCACTGGAATTTGGAAGATGGAGGGGGATCTCATTGAAATGTATAAAATTCTGACAGGGCTGGATAGACTGGATGCAGGGATGTTGTTTCCTCTAGCTGAGGGAGTGAGAGGTTCTAGAACAAGGAGTCACAGTCTCAAGATATGGGGTAGGCCATTTAGGACCAAGATGAGGAAAAACCTCCACACAGGTGAAACTGTGGAATTCTTTACCACAGAAGTCTGTGGAGGTCAAATCACAGAATATATTTGAGGAAATAGACTCTGTGTCCAGGTGTGGGGGAGAGCATTGGAATAGAGGATCAACCATAATCATATTGAATAGCAGAGCTGGCTCGAAGGGTTGAATAGCCTATCACTCCTATTTTCTATATTTCTACTCAACTTGCCAGGTCTTCCCCCAGTCACTTAGCTTTTGTCCCCTTTTGTCTGCTTCACAATTTACTTCCTTACTTATCTTTGTATCATCAGCAAATTTAGCAACCATACCATTGATCCCTTCATTCCAAGTCATTCAATGAGTCGAATGCCATATCCTGTTCTTATGAGGGCATCTTTCAGGGTCTGTAGATGTCTGTTGCGATCCTCCTCATTTGAGCAGATCCTGTGTATATGGAGGGCTTGTCCGTAGGGGATGGCTTCTTTAACGTGTTTAGGGTGGAAGCTGGAAAAGTGGAGCATCGTGAGGGTTATCCGTGGGCTTGCGGTAAAGTGAAGTGCTGAGGTGACCGTTCTTGATGGAGATGCGTGTGTCCAAGAATGCAACCGATTCCGGAGAGTAGTCCATGGTGAGTCTGATGCTGGGATGGAACTTGTTGATGTCATCATATTGTTGTTTCAATAATTGTTCGCCATGAGTCCAAAGGAAGAAAATGTCATCGATGTATCTAGTGTATAGCATCGGTTGAAGGTCCTGTGCGTTGAAGAGGTCTTGTTCGAACCTGTGCATAAAGATGTTGGCATATTGAGGTGCGAATTTGGTCCCCATGGCTGTTCCGTGTGTCTGGATGAAGAACTGGTTGTTGAAGGTGAAGCCGTTGTGGTCCAGGATGAAGCAGATGAGTAGTAGAATTGCATCTGGAGATTGGTAGTTGTCGGCGTTGAGTACTGAGGCAGTTGCAGCAATGCCGTCCGTCATGGGAGATGCTGGTGTAGAGTGCTGAGACATCCATTGTGACGAGGAGTGCTCCTGGTTCAACTGCTCCATGTGTGCTGAGTTTCTGTAGGAAGTCTGTTGTGTCACGACAGAAGCTGGGGGTTCTTTGTACAATGGTTTCAGGATGCCCTCGACATAGCCGGAGAGGTTCTCACACAGGGTCCCATTGCCTGATACAATGGGACGGCCGGGTGTGTTGGCCTTGTGTATCTTTGGGAGGCAGTAGAGATCTCCAAGGCGGTGAGTACGTTGGATGAGAGCAAGGAGGGTGCTCTGAAGGTCTGCGCAAGTCCAGAGCCACCAGCACAACAACTACAGCGCCTACACAAGTTTGCCCAATATGTGCCAGGACATTCCATGCCCAAATTGGCCTGATCAGTCATCTTCAGACACACCGCATCCAGCCTCATAATGACTAATGGTGTTGAGGTCCTCATCGACGACGATGGACGAACATACTCTTGCAACTCGGCCAACGTTGTCTACCTGATACGCTGCAGGAAAGGATGTCCCGAGGCAGGTACATTGGGGAGACCATGCAGACGCTACGACAACGAATGAATGAACACCGCTCAACAATCACCAGGCAGGAGTGTTCCCTTCCAATCGGGGAACACTTCAGCAGTCACGGGCATTCGGCCTCTGATCTTCGGGTAAGCGTTCTCCAAGGCGGCCTTCACGACACACGCCAGCGCAGAATCGCTGTGCAGAAACTGATAGCCAAGTTCCGCACACATGAGGACGGCCTAAACCGGGGTCTTGGGTTCATGTCACCCTATCTGTAACCCCCACGACTTGCCTGGACTTGCAAAATCTCACTAACTGTCCTGGCTGGAGACAATACACATCTCTTTAACCTGTGCTTAACGCTCCCTCCACTCACATTGTCTGTACCTTTAAGACTTGATTACCTGTAAAGACTCGCATTCCAAACATTATCTTATAAAGACACAAACTGAATTTACATGTCCTGTTTGTGAACACGAGTCCTCACTCACCTGAAGAAGGGGCTTGGGGCTCCGAAAGCTTGTGCTGCCAAATAAACCTGTTGGACTTTAACGTAGTGCTGTGAAACTTCAAACGGTAACGCCAGGCAGTGGTGATACACAGCGCATGCTCGGGAAGCTGGGCGAGAGGCTGAGAATGATGGGGGGAGGTGACTGCGCATGCTCGGGGAGCCGCGCATGCTTGGAGAACTCGGGCGGGGGGGAAACTGCGCATGCTCGGGGAACGGGGTTGGGGAGCTGCGCATGCTCGGGGAACGGGGTGGGGGGAGCTGCGCATGCTCGGGGAACGGGGTGGGGGAGCTGCGCATGCTCGGGGGGGTTGCGCATGCTTAGTCGTGCCGGTGCAGATTGGGGCCTATTTTGTTTGTGCTCATGTTGTTCTGGAAGGTGGGCGAGTGAGGATTTGGCTTTCCGTTGTCTGGTGTGTGGCTTCAATGTTCTTGTGGTCGGAGATGTTGCGTGGGTAAAGCGGGCCGAGACAGGCTACCCAGAGTTGGCTGAGCTCCTGAGGGAGGCGCCCACCCTCAGGGAAGGGGAAGAGGAGGCTGGAAGGTGCTGAGTCTGGTCACGGTGCTGCTGCTGCTTTCCCTGTTTGTGGAATTATTTTCTGTCTTGTTGGAGAAAGCTGCTTCATATGAGTTTAGGGTGGCACAACACAGAAGGAGGTCATTGTGGCAGTGCTGATTATTTCAAAGATCTATACAATCAGTCCATGCTCTCACCTTAACCCTTCAAGTTTAATGCAATTCCGCTTCGAGCATAGGAATTAGGAACAGGAGTACGCCATTCAGCCCCTCGAGTCTGGTCTGCCATTCATTAAGATTATGGCTAATCTAATTGTAACCTCAACTCCACCTTCCCTCCTACCCCCAATAATACTTCTTGCTTATCAAAAATATTTCTACCTCAAAGACTCTACTTCCTTGCCTTTTCAGGAAGAGAGATCTGAAGTCTCACCACCGTCTGAGAGAAAGAAATTCACCTCATCTCTTTTAAATGGCAGTAACCCGTGGTTACTGTCAGTTATAGAGAAACATCCTCCCAACTTTCACCCTGTCGAGACCCCTCAGGTTTTTACATATTTCAATTAAGCTGCCTCTTACTTTTCTAAACTCTATCGGATACAAGCCTAGCCTGTCCAATCTTTCCTCATAAGACAACCTACCCATTCCTGGTATTATTCTAGTAAACTTTTTCAAAACTGCTGAACTGCATTTATATAATTCCTTAAATAAGGAGACCAAAACTGTGCACAGTACTCCAGATATGATCTCATGAGTATCCTGTATAACTGCTGCACAACTTCCCTACTTTGGCATGCAATTTCCTTCACAATGAATGATAACTTTTTTTTGGTTTTCTACTTACTTGTACCTGTCTCTTGTGATTCCTGCAGTAGGGCATCCAGATCCCTCTGAAGCTCAAGTGTTCTGCAAACTCACCATTTAGATAATGTGCTTTTTTGCCCATTCACTTAACCTATTTGTATCCCTTTGTAGCCTCCTTGTGTTCTCCTACTTTCCTACCTATCTTTGTGTCATCAGCAAATTTAGCAACCATATCTTCCGTCCCTTCATACAAGTTTTGAAAGTCACTATTGATTCTGCTTCCACCTCCTTTTCAGGCCATGCATTCCAGATCGCAGCAACTTGATGTGTAAAAAGCATTCTTGTCTCCTCATCAGGGTGACCAACTATCTGGTATTTTAAGGGATTTGCCTTTATTTTGTCTTTTATTCTGGGAAAGCTATTGCCTCAATTTTGTAAGCATGCACAGCCCCCTCCCTTCTCACGGCATCACCAGCATCTCCCCTAACACCTCTTACCATGTCCCATGGTCAAAGTGTCCCTTATTTTATTTCATAAATGTTGATTACTTTGCTCGTTCCCTGCCACCCCATTCAAATTCTCAGGTTGCCAAGGTGGGATTTGAGGGCATCTTCTGCATTCATAGTGTTTTCTATCTGTTCCAGGCCTGTGGAACCATGATGAGCCTCTAGGAATCTGGTTAAGATGTCAGAAGAACCCAGGTCACCCACTGTGATTTTTGGCCAGGTGGTTATTGGGCCACCTGGCTCGGGAAAGACCACCTACTGCATGGCAATGCAAGAGTTTCTCTCAAAACTGGGCCGCAAGGTGGCAGTAGTGAACCTTGATCCCGCAAATGATCTCATTCCATACCAGTGTTCGGTAGACATTGCTGAGCTGGTGAAACTTGATGATGTTATGGATGGCCTCGGACTGGGCCCTAATGGAGGGCTCATTTACTGCATTGAATACTTGGAGGCAAATCTGGATTGGCTACTGGGAAAGCTGGAACGCTTCAAGAACTGTTACTTCCTATTTGACTGTCCTGGTCAGGTGGAGCTGTACACCCACAACTGTTCTGTGAGGAATATCCTTGCACAATTAGCCAAGTGGAATTTCAGGGTGAGTTCACACTCGGGGATAAACAAAGTTGGAAATACTCGGGCCAGTCAGTATCTGTAGGGAGAACATTCAGTGTTTCAGGCGTGTCATTCCCCTCAAAGAAGCTGATTAATGACACTTCTTTCCCCTCAATTTGTTTGTTAGACTGCAACTAACCTGTCAGCACACTGAGACATGTAGATCAGAGGCTTGGATTCCTGATCTGTGCTTAGTTGATGACTGTGTTTCAGGCTTGTCATGATGTGGAGATGCCGGCGTTGGACTGGCGTAAACACAGTAAGAAGTTTAACAACACCAGGTTAAAGTCCCAACAGGTTTATTTGGTAGCAAAAGTCACAAGCTTTCGGAGCCTTAAGCCCCTTTTCAGGTGAGTGGGAATTTCAGGCTTGTGACAGAGATGCTTTAATTAGTGCCCTGGCTTTTGCTGAGAGAGGGGAAATGAGGCCAGAATTACTGAAGGAAGGGCTTAGTTCTGAGACTGAACCTACTATCATTCATTGTTGAAATTCACACCATTGAGTTGCTTGTGTGAGGAATGAAGGGGGAATCTAATAGATTCAACTGAAGGTTAACTCAGGTGAAGATTGGGGGAGGTATTGGAAGGGTTCTGACCCTATGTTAATCTGTCCATGTGTCTTCCTGCAGCTAACGGCTGTCCACTTGGTGGATTCTCACTACTGCACCGATCCGGCAAAGTTCATTTCCATCCTCTGCACATCCTTGTCTACCATGCTGCAAGTGGAGTTACCTCACGTCAACATCCTCTCCAAAATTGATCTCATCGAACAGTTTGGGAAACTAGGTAAAGGGGTATTTGCAATAAAGTGGAGTGGGCCTGGGTGATCCTTGAGTATGTTGTGGGGGTGCTGGGTGATTCCAGGGTTCTAGGTTTGATGAGAGAATCTGGGTTCAAAGGGGCCTGAGACTATGGGGAGGGGATTCATCTTAAACACAAACAAACTTTTAGAAAGTCCAGGAGCAAAGTTCAGTCTTTAATTTGACAATAATTTACAGGTGGAAATGTTTTGCTTTTCTACTAATTTACTGTTCATATTGATGTGATATATTGAAAATACAGCGAGTGGTTTGCAGAGAGGGGATGAAATCATAGAAACACGAGACTATCAGCAAGTGTGAGATTACACTTGGGCTAAGGTCTGTTTTCTTTCTTTTCCAGCATTTAATTTGGATTATTACACTGAGGTGTTGGATCTGTCTTACTTGTTGGATCATTTGGCCAAAGACCCTTTCTTCAAAAACTTTCGACGATTAAACAAGAAGTTGGTGGAAGTGATTGAAGATTACAGCCTGGTCTCCTTTATACCTCTTAATGTGCAGGTGCGCGACTGCTCACTCACTGGCTTTCCATCAATATCAACACACTTATTAATGTTTGAGAAAATTATAAACCTATCATGTCACAGTATTGCACTCACTGGGATTATAGGGTACAGCCTGAGCGTTGGCATTCACATGTTGTGCAAGAGGACAGGGATTAGGAGCTGTGATTGTCGGGATTTCCAAGTCAAGGACACAAATTGGGATGTACAGAATGTTCAGACTAAACAAAGGGAGTGTGAGGGGATTACCCAGTACAAGATGTTGTGAGCAACATCGATTTTTGAGATGGATGGAGAGGTATTTAATTGTTGGGGGTGCATATATTTTTGGGTCCATGTGGATTTTACTTCAGTTTCAGGATATACCCTGGTGTGTATTTGAGTTTGGGAGCTTACCGTCTCTGGGTTCCACGGGTACACACTGAGGGTGGTTTGATTAAATTTGAAGGGTGAGTGTGATCTTTCCCACAGGATAAAGAGACCATGAAGCACGTGATGAAGGCTGTCGATAAGGCAAATGGATACTGCTTTGGGGACTCAGAGCAGAGGACATTGGAAGCCATGATGTCAGCAGCAGTTGGAGCAGATTTCCAGTTCTCCATGTATCCTTGAAATAGATCATTTCATCATCAACATTGTAGTGAGGCCAGTGACAACTCCCCATCTCTCTTACCATCACCACCACCTCCCATCCCGCCCAACCCCCAAGATCCCTGTCCAGCCTCTCCCACAGCCCAGCCCCCCCCCCATCCCTCCTCTTCCCACCCCCAGATCCCTGCCCTCTTCTCCCCTGCCCCACGACCTGTCTCTTTCCCCACACCCCCCAGCTCCACGTCCTTCTCCCCCCCCCATATCTCCCCCCCCCGCCCCTCCCCACACCCCATCTCTCCTCTTTTCCCTCTCCTCACTCCATTGTGCACTTGCCCTGATTTACATGTGCACTCAAAGAGCCGCTCTCTCTCTCTCTCTCTCTGTCTCCTCTCCCCCACTCTAACCCTCTGGATATTCTGTTATGTTCCCCACCTGAGCAGCAGCAATCATCATTGTTACTTGTAAGTGTATTTATTAATATATATTTGCTAATTACCTTGAGTGTTTCCTTAGCGATGAGCAGGTCGATGGATGCCCAGGAGAAGTATGTGAAATCGATTGAGGAGGATGTGGAAGAGGAAGTGATGCAGCTCTCCCATCCACATACAAACTTTGATGCAACGTGAATTCTTTCATTGAGTGACTGCCTACGGTTGCTGGGGTCACCTGGAAGTGACTCGGTGATGGAGATGGCATCTCCCAACATGCCTGCTGATTCCAGGTGTGGAAGTACAATCTGGGAGTTTTCATACTTGCCACATTTGGGCCATAGATTCAGCTGTTGACCTTCTTTAGGCAATTCTGTTAATGGACAACTTGCATTGCTCGCAGTGGGAATACTTGAAAAATAATTTGTTTTCAGGGACCTTTGTTTTTCCCTTTTAAAAAAAAAAAGCCCAATAAAGATGTATAGCTTCAGTACATCCTCCCCCAGAATAATAACAGGACAGTCAGGTTAGAGACTGCTGAAAATTAAGGAACTACACACATCCAACTTGGCTTTACTGATCGGTACAATGATATGTCATTTTTCAGAGCCTTGTATCCTGCAACATTGGTCCTTCTGAGAAACCCAAAGGAGGACCATTTGCTCCATCTTAGCTCATCTTCTCCTGCAGCCATCCCATCATCGCATCCAGGTGCTGTCACTGCCCAGGAAACCATTACATTTTGAGTTTCTGCAGTCTCTCCTTTTACCTCTTTGCCCTCATGCACCTTTAAGTGTTGCAGTAAGCAGGAGGTCATGTTAGAGCCATTTCCGTACTGCTTACTATCGATAGAGCTCTGAAAGCTACCTGAATTCAAGCTGAACTGTCCAGAATTGTCTAATTTCCGTTCACTATGGGATGGTCTTGTGGCTCTTTAACCCCCTTTGCGTCTTGGAGACCAGGTCTTCTGCAGCGCTGCAAGTTCATACCATGGACCCTCTTGAGGCAGTGGAAGCAGTGTTTAACGAGCAGAGGCACAAGACACATCAGCTCCTTATGATGGGTACTGCAGTGAAGTGACAGATCCCAGCATATCATCACAACAACACCCAACTTCCAGTGCCTTTTGTGGGGAGGGAGACAGCATGGTGGTACTGCCACTGGACATGTAACCTAGGCTAATGCTCTGAGGACATGGATCAAATCTCACCATGGCAGCTGGTGGAATTAAAATTCAATAAATTTTTTAAAATCTGGAATTATGAAGCTAGTGACCATGACAACTATCATCTATTCACTAATGTCCTGGCCTACAAGTTACTTCAAGGCTACAGTAAAGTGGTTGACTCTTAACTGCCCTTTGAAAAGGCCAAGCAAGCCGCTGAGTTCAAGGGCAGTTAGGGATGGACAATAAGTACTGACCTCGGCAGCAACATCCTCATCCCACAAAAGAATAAATAATAAATGTATTGAAATGTTTGAAGGCACTTCACAGGAGTATTATAAAACAAAGTCTAACTCTGAGCCACGTGAGGAGACGTTAGATCAGATGACCAAAAGCTTGCTGAAAGAGGAATGTTTTAAGGAAGTGTTTCCCAAACCATTTTCCAGTGTGACCCCATTTTAACACTTGAGAATTAACATAACTCCGTTCGCCAACAAAACAGCAATAAAGGAGCATAATTACCAAAGTTTGCTGTTAAAATCAACATATACACCAAATAAATAAGAATATTTGTGTTTTTAAAATACTTTGTGAAAATGGTGTTTTATGTGCTCATTTAGGTTTCAGCTAAGCTCTCCATTTAAAAGTCCCCGGTGACAGAAGACACACCCACACACTGCACATACACAGTAGTCAGCCCCACTTCCCTTCCACACATACGTGCTAAAATCAACCCTCATCTTCTTTTCCCCTTGCCCCACCTTGGTCAATTTGCCAGGGCCTGCAAAGTAGAGTCCCTAGCCCGTGGTGAGGAGCCTGTGCAACAGGTAGGCAAGAACAGACACGGCAAAGTTTGAGGCTGCCACTCACTGACTCAGCTGCATGACCTCTGGTTTTCCCCCATACTCGGGACACAAGAGTCAGTTACTGAATTACACTTGCCTGTGCTAAATAGCCACACAGACATCCCGGATCCACTCGACGCTCACTGCCAAAAGTGCTTTCTGAGGTAAAAGAGGGCTTTGGGTTCACTGTCCAAGCCTTGCTGTTTAGCTATCTAGGGCTGTTCCACCAGAGCCTGCATCCTGTGCAGCATCCTCTTCACAGTTGTTGTTGCTGCCTTGGAGGAGGTGGAGCTTGCGACTTGTGATGAATACCTAGTCCATTTTCATGTTAATATTTTAAGAGGTAATGTTTAATTCTGGAAAGATTAAAATTTAACTGTAGCAAACAGGATAAATGTAACTAAAGCAGCTTGGAATTGTTTACATTTAAAAGGTTGGAGCCACGATGACTTAAGAAGTTAATAGCTAGAAAGGTAAGATCATAAAACAGCAGGTGGACTTATTTAATTGGAGAACTGGAGACGTGGTGCGTACACTGCTTGTAAAGTGCAGTCCAGAGAGATGTTTTGGGAATTAGAGCTAGCTTAATTTAAAAGCATTGTTGGGAAATCAAGGACTGTGTTGTCTTTTAAAATTTGGAATGTTTTTGTATTATTTGTGATTTTAAAAAAATCATAAACACATCTTGGACTATGAGCAAGAATACCTTCCCCGAGAAATCACCGGACCAGCATGACACTTGACGAGGAGAACTATTTGCTAATTTGAACAGTAATTAATAGTTTTTAAAAAGCTATTTTAAAGGCAAAGGCCCTGGAGATTTACTGGAAATCATCTGTGAAGATGAGCTTTATGTTTTGAATTCATTTGGGAATGAACTGAGTTGGGGAAAAGCTGCCCAGCTCGCACACTTCATGCTTTGTATGAATCTGTATTATCAGTAGCTAGGAGTCCTCAACTCAGTGGAACTTAGCCTCTTGGATTTCCAAATACAGATGAAATGAGAAGGAGGTTGCAAGGATTTATCCGGCTGTATTCTCCACCACGCAGAAGTTGGTGAGGACCTCCAGGCATCCACTGGGACTAGTGATGTCATCGCACAGGGGAGCTCCAGATTGACAGCGTTGAAACCCTATGAACATCCCTTAATAAAGTCTTTAACCACCCATTTCTGCAGAGACATTATTTGTTTGTTCTTTGTGCAGGTTTGTGCGTGCTGGAATATTTAAAAAGGGATAGTTACACTTCCAGGTTACAAATTGTATGTTAAGCAGTTCTTGCAAATTATTTTTGAAAGCTTAATAAATTAATCATTGAGTTTATTGAAAGAAACTGGTTGAAGTATTTTTTATTCTGGATCTAACAGTAGCATAGGCAAATAATTGGCCATTTTGGTGAGTGAATTAAACATTTGCATTAATGTTGCAACCTGTGGAGTAGCCGGGCTAGATCTCTTCCCATCCTGGTCTAACAACGTTCAGTGAACCCTGAAAGTCTAATCTGCCATGGAGATGGGTGGAACTTTAGATGGTTCTCTGGTTTCAATTGATGAGGTTTTTTATTCTTTCATAGAATATGGGCATCACTAACAAGACCAGAATTTGTTGCCCATCTCCAATTGATCTTGAACTGAGTGGCTTGCTGGGCCATTTCACAGGACAGTTAAAAGTCAACTATGTTGCTGTGGGTCTGGAGTCACTAGTAGGCCAGACTGGGTAAGGATGGCAGGTGGCCTTCCCTCAAGGGACATTAGTGAACCAGATGGATTTTTACAACAATTGTTGAGACCGGCTTTATAGTCCAGATTTTTATTAATTGAAGTTAAATTGCACCAACTTCCATGGTGGGATTCAAACTGTGTCCCTAAGCATTAGTCTGAGCCTCTGGATTACTAGTTAATTAACACTACACCATTGCAGCAGGGGAAATAACTATAGTGAAAGGGTGCTGGTGTTAGCAGGCTCCAGGTGTTGTGGCTCACCAAAGTCCTGGAGAGGTGAGGCGGTCACTGGTTGTGTGCCAGGCAGTTAGAACATAAGAACTAGGAGCAGGAATAGGCTATCTGGCCCCTCGAGCCTGCTCTGCCATTCAATAAGATCATGGCTGATCTTTTTGTGGACTCAGCTCCACTTACCCGCCCTCTCACCATAACCCTTAGGCATGGAGAAGTCCTGGGAATCAATTATAGGTCAGTGCTGCCAGGAAACTGGAGTTTGGAAAAACCCAGGGTTGTGCCAGCTTAGTAAGAGTAAATTGTGCTGGTAATTATAGGCAGCAGTGCAGCTTTGTGAATCTCATGGAATGCAATCTGATGAGGAGATTGAGGCATTGTGATTTGAGGCAGTCCCTGTCAGAGCTGCTTGTGAGGGAACGCAGAGAATAGATCTTTGAAAGTGTGGAGTTGAAATCCCTCATGAAGGAGGCAGAGTTAATGAGATTTTGTGACTCAGTGGTCATTGATGTCTGGGTGGGATGCTGAGAAATCCATAGGATCTGTCTTAGTTGCATTTGGTATTTAATATGCAGTGTGATGTGTTCAATCCCAGCTGGCCTGTTAATTCATATTTACTTCCTGTTAATTCTGAATGTTCTGAGTGTATACAATATATAGTAAATTGATGTACCTTTCTGACTTTGTATAGTAAAATTTATTTTGTTTAAGATTGTGGAATCTTATGGCTTTATTCTTCTAGATGGTAAGTGGGATTTCAAACATTGTCTACTTTAAATAAAAAGTTACTGGTCCCTAAATAACATTCCAAAAGTGATCTGAGGTGCTATTTGAAGAAGGTTAGGTGAGTTCTTGCACTGTACTTAGTAGACTACACACACTGCTGCCAGAAGGCTGTTGGTGAAGGGAGTGAATGTTTTAAGGTGGTGAATGGGCTATCAATCAATTTTGGGCTGCTTAAATATTACTGGAACTGCATTCACCAGACAAGGGGAGACAATCCTATCACACTCCTGACTTATAGATGGTGGTCATGATGTGGACCCCCCACAGCTTTCCCCCTGGTCTTGCAGAATCTCACTAGCTGTTCTGTCTGGAGACAATACACATCTCTTTAACCTGTGTTGAATGCTCCCTCCACCCACGTTGTCTGTACCTTTAAGACCTTACTGGCTGTAGAGATTCGCATTCTAATTAGTATTCTGTAACTTGATTTCTGTGTCTGTGCACTGTTTGAGAGCACATTTCCACTCCATCTGACGAAGGAGCAGTGCTCCGAAAGCTTATGGTATTTGCCACCAAATAAACCTGTTGGACTTTAACCTGGTGTTGTGAGACTTCTTATTATAGATGGTGGACAGGCTTTGGGGAGTCAGAAGGCGAGTTACTACAGAACTTGAAATGTTAGCTGTTTCTCATCCATAGATGCTGCCAGACCTACTGAGCTTTTCCAGCATTTTACGTTTTTGTTGCAGAATCCCCAGCCTCTGATTTGCTCTTGTTGCCACAATATTTATATGACTGGTCCAGTTAAGCTTCTGGTCTTTGGTAACCCTAAAACGTTGCTATTGGAAGATTCAGTGATTGTAATTGTTGAACATTCAGATGGTTAGATTTATCGTTGCAAATAGTCATTGTCTGCCACTTAAGTGAAACAAATGTTACTTGCCACTTTTTAGCTCAAGCCTGAACGTTGTCCAGGTCGTTTTTAGCATCTGAAATGTCTTGCTGGGGCACAATGGGCAATAGCAACAAACACCTGATGCAGAGATCATATGAGGGAGAGGGGATAAAGTGGGCAGGTGTATGGTGGGCACGGGGTGGCATGAATTAAATACTAGTTTACTATTGAGCCTCAGTTTTTACCCCGTAGGTCAGGAAATGTAACTCATGGCCCTTCCTGTACACTGTGAGACGTTGGGGGAAATGTGATCAGCAACTTGTGTACCACCTGGACATTAAACATCCCATCATAGTATCATCTACTCGCATAACTGGTACAATGAGCGGTATAATGGGTTTGTCATTATGTGTGCAAAATCAAGAGCCAGTAAATTTTATATCATAATTAGAAATATTTGCCGATGGAAATTCGAGGTTCTCATCCCTTTTAAGCGACGACGATCCCTTTAATTTTCAGGGGCTCCGACCTCCTGATTTCTGAAACAAGCTCCCGGACAAAATAAGTCCACAACTAAATTGTAAAACATTTCAATGTTAAGCAAGCACTTGCCCGATTGACAACACAATTTTACTTTTCTAATCATTTAATGGTTCATAATTTGTTTTTTTAAAAAATGGAACCCACGGAGTGATGTCAGCAGGGAGGCGATTGAGCGGTTGACGCAAGGGAGTGACGTGATCACGCAGGGAGCGACGCGTCAGGCGCGCAGTCAGGCCGCCGGTCGCCCGGTTAGTCAGAAGCGGGAGTGCAGGCGGCCAGCTGAGCGGTGGGTCTACCGGAGGAAGCGGGTAGGAGATGGAGGATTAAACTTGATTTACAGCATCGCCTGAATCTAGGGATCGCCTTGCGGGATCCATTGATTGGCGGTTGGGCGGAGGGGGTGGGGTGACGTGGACATTTCCTATTGGTTGGGCCTGCTGTCAATCAGAGGGCGGGGCTGATGTTCGGAGTCTGATTGGCCGCCGGTGGTCTGTGGGTGGGCTTAAGTAAAGGTTAAAGTTCAGAGGGTAATAGAAAGAAGGTTGACCTGGCAGAAAGGGTTCCATCGGGAGAGGTGACACTGCAGGGCATGAATGTGAGCTAGCTACTGTTAAATCCAATAGGGAATTCAGGATACATTTATTTACCAGGACTATATGGTTAGAATGCGGATCTAAAACCGAAAGAGAAAATGCTGGAAAATCTCAGCAGATCTGGCAGCATCTGTAAGGAGTAAGCTGACGTTTGGAGTCCAGATGACCCTTTGTCAAAGCTAAAAGGTATAGAAAGTGGAAGATATTTATACTATAGGGTGAGGGAATGAGTCATAGCCACAAAACCAAGGGGAAAGGCGGCTTATGGCTGTCCATAGAGAGAATATAAAGGTGTGATTGGCTAAACGGCAGAGAAGCTGAAATCTGAAGGTAAGCTGTAATAGATGAAGATGGGGGGGAGATGGGCGGGAGAGAGGTTAAATTGAGAAAAGGAAAAGGAAATGTGGGGTTTCCCTGGCCACAAGGGGTTGTGGGGTGACTAGCATCTGAAAGGAAGCTAGAGAGGAAAGGAATAGACAATCCCAGTGATGGGATGAGATGAAGCGGAGTGGAAGGGAAGAAGGTTCAGTGAAGTTTAAACACAGGCATAGAACAATTAGGTGGAATCACCTGATTCTCTTTTGGACATGATTATTGAATCAAGCAGGAAAAGAAAGTAATTCAACCTGTCACACCTTTGCTGGCTCTTCGAGTGTGCCATCCAATTTATCCCCATGATCTTGCAAATGAATCCTCTAAATGCATTCCAATTGCCTTTTGGAAGTGCCTGTGGAATCTGCTTTCAATGTTATTTTGGGCAGTGTATTCCATATCATAACTTTTGAGGTGGGAGGGGAGTGGTCTTGTTCTCTTTTCCTCCTCTTTCTCTCTCTCCTCTTTCCCCCCCCAAGTTTAGATTAATCACTCCGCTCACCTGATGAAGGAGCAGTGCTTCCCCCCCCCCCCCCCCCTCATCTTCATCTGTTACAGCTTACCCTCAGATTTCAGCTTCTCTTCCGTTTAGCCATTCACACCTTTTTTATTCTCTGTATGGACAGCCATAAGCTGCCTTTCCCCTTGGTTTTGTGGCTATGACTCATCTTTCATTCCCTCACCCTGCAGTATAAATATCTCCCACTTTCTATGCCTTTTAGCTTTGACAAAGGGTCATCTGGGTATCCCGCTTGTGATACCAAATAAACCTGTTGGACTTTAACCTTGTGTTGTGAGACTTCTTACTGTGTCCATCTCAGTCCAACACTGGCATCTCCACATCATGGCCCTTTAGATGAATGATATTCACTCTATAATTTCCGGTTACTGTGCCACTTGCCAGAGGAATCTATTTCTGTCAAAATGTCTCAATTTTCAACATCTTTATTAAATGACCCCATAACTTTTTTCTGTTCCAATCTCTCCACATACCTGAAGTCCCTCAGGCCTGTTTATCATCCTTGGAAATCTTCTTTGTAACCTCTCCAAGATATTGATCTTCCTGAAGTATGGTGCCCAGAATCGTGTACAACATTCTATTTAACACAAATTCACCAGTTCATTGGAGAGCTCAATTTACTTCTTTCAGCTGCACTAACTATGAAGTGTGGTCCTCCCTTCAGAGAAAAGTCACTCAATTTCAGTACTACCAAAGGGCTTTTCTCTGTTCTTGCACGTTGTTACTTGCCATAAGAAACCAGGAGGCATTGATTGGTATGAACAAATGGACCAACTGATCCTTCATTGTGCTTCACAATTAACTCCTTTCCCAGTTTATAGAATCCTACCGGGTCCGTTTCTGCTCTGAAGAGAATCAAGTCCCTGAGAATGTCTTGGATCCAAGAGGCAGAGCTGAACCTCTTTGAGAGACTGTGTGCGTCCATTTTAAAGGTAACTGTATTCATTTATCTTCAAGGACAGGCAAATTTGGTGGTTGGGGTGAATTACTACATGGCAAAACCTGATAAAGACATTTAGCTTTCTAAATTAACCTTCAAATTCCTTGCTGCACATCCACCAGCTGCTTCACTCCTTTGTCCTCAGATTGAAGGTCATTGATCATGCAAAGCTATCTGTTTCCCAGAGAGGCTCCTGTGTTCATTTGGTTCAGAACTTCAGATTAGTCTCTGAGCAGCCTGACCCTTTGGGAAATACACTCCCAAAAATATAGTCCGTGTACCTTCACTGGATATGTTCCGAGTTTCTTTCAGTACACATCCCTGCATTTGTAATTGAGAATGCACTCCTCATCTTTCACATTAGCAGGCGCCAAGTGCTTTGCTGCATTCCTGGTTCAAAATTTTTAAGGGTGTGGTGAGGTCTAGTTGTTGTATACAAGTCATAAACTAAACTCAAATTCTGCAATTCACACAAGGCAGAGATGTGCTCAATTGACTTTGTAGGACATAAGTTGCATTTGCACTATCACCAGGCTCTACTGGGTGCTGCTCTGTTGCCCTTCAGTTTCATCCAATAATCTTCCAGTCCAATATCCTGATGAGCCAAGCGCGCATGTGATGGAGATGGTGCCTTTCTTATAGAAAGGCTACAAGTTTGACCTTCCTAAATTCCAGCATTACTGGTTGCACTATGGGAGTGTGGGAGCCTTGTCCATTGCTAACCTCCACCTAAACGATCTGCCAATAATATTGTGGGTTGTGTCCTTTCACTTGGTAGGGTATTTGTTCTATATTGGATAAACAAAAACCCCAGCTGGTTGTTTTGGATATTCTGGAGCTCAGTAATTGGCTTGACCGACAGAAACCAATGATTTGTTTTCTCACTGTAAGGTATATGATCCTATGTCAGAGAAGTGTCTGAATAATTATCTTTGTAGAGTAGAGATTTCTAATATCATGTTCTGTTCTGCAGGTTGGCCCAATGCCTGAGCATGTGGCATTCATCATGGATGGGAATCGACGATATGCGCAGAAATGTCGAGTGGAGAGGGAACAGGGTCACTCTCAGGGGTTTGAGAAGCTGGCTGAGGTAAGAAGCCACATCCACATCTCACATTAATGCCTAAATCCTCATCTCCTTGTTGAAGCATCAAAGAGATTTTTGTTTTCCAGTCAGGTTCCAGGAATGTATCAAAGGCACTTTGTGTAAAATCAAACTTTCAGGCTTTTGCATTCTTCTACTTTTTGGGGATCTCTCAAACTGCAGCTTTTCCCTGGGACACAGCCTGAAATGTTGTGAAAATTATTAAAAAGCTTAACTTCAGTAAATGAAATGCCAGGAGCTCAATGCTCCAGACAAACGTTCACAATGCTAAAATTCATATACATTACTGTTAGTTATCTGGAAGATATGGGGAGTTAAAATACAAGACAACCTGGAGTTAAAAGGGTAGAAAAGACTGCAATACAATGGGGTTGGGAGGCTGTGGGAATCAAGGATTCTTGAGGTGAGAGGCTTCAAAGTGTAAAACTGAAGTGATGGCAGGTTGGCACTTTTTTTGCAGACCCTTCGCTGGTGTTTGAACCTGAATATCCGAGAGGTGACTGTTTACGCTTTCAGTATTGAGAATTTCAAACGCTCCAAAGAGGAAGTGGATGGACTGATGGAACTCGCACGTCAGAAATTCACAAGACTCCTCGAGGAACAGTAGGCTTTCAGGAAATTACACCAACCTTGAGTAACTACTCAGAATCTGGTAATGGGTGCCTCCTATGTCGCTCTGTCACACAGCCAGAGCAATGCCCTGTGGCTGACCCTCGGCCCCCTATCCCCAATTTTCCCTTTACCTGACTGTGGATCCCAGGATTGAGGAGATGCAGAGGCCATCCAAAAGGCCTGGGTTATAGAGGGGAAAGCAGCCAATGTTTCCACTCCTGATCACTGGTCCGTTGGCTTCTGGACTTCATACTTAAAACCAGAATCCTCATGGTAGCCATGTGTGCAGTAAGAGTGCTGCAAATACCAATAAGGTGAAGAGATTTCCACTCCACCCAACCATGCAAAAAAATCAAATTTGTTGATTTTCATTTTAATTTAGATTGACTAAGGGCTTCCTCATTTTCAGTCAATACAACAGCCAATTTGTGCAGAGCAAATTCCCACGAATAGCAATGTGATAATGACCAGGTAATCTGATGTTGGTTCTGCTTGGTAGATCATTGGGATAAATCCCCTTCTATTCAAAATCGTGCCATGGGATCTTTATGTCCAGAGGGCAGATGGGGTCTTGGTATAAAGTCTCATCCAGAAGAAAGCACTTCCAATAGTGCAACACTTCCTCAGTAATGCACTGGAGTGTCAACCGTGATTTTTGTGTTCAAATTTTGGAGTGGGATTTGAACCTTCATACACAGCTGAGAGTGCTACTTACTGAGCTACGACTGCCAGTGTCATGCACAGTGATGGCATTCGGGTTAGACTGGTTAAGTTGTGATTTCTCCACAGGATTTCTTGATAGTAGTTGAAATTCTTTTATTTTCAATCTCTAGGGAGAATTTGAAGAAACATGGTGTTTGTATCAGAGTCCTGGGAAACTTGACCCTGCTCCCTGTTGACATCCAGGAGCTCATTGCACAGGCGGTACTAGCAACACAGAGTTACAACAAGTAAGAAGTTCTACTGTACTCTCTACATCTGCGTGCGTGCCTGGTGGATGGATCTATCTCTGCCACCCAGTCCGAATGAATGGGGCACCCTCTCCCCCACTTCTTTCTATTCATTCGTGGGACATGGGCGTCACTGACTGGCCAGCATTTATTGCCATTCCCTCATTGCCCTTGAGAAGATGGTGGTGAGCTGCCGCCTTACTTTCCCCAGTCCTTGTTATTGTTCTATTAACTAGTTCACTGTATTGCAGGTGTTTCCTGAATGTGTGCTTCGCCTACACCTCCCGGCATGAGATCACCAGTGCAGTTTGTGAGATGGCACTAGGAGTGGAGGAAGGGTTACTGAAACCCAGGTAATGTTACCTCATTGCACATACTGAACGTAGGGGCTGATCTGTGTGGAGCCTCCAATGAGACGCATTAATCAGTATTGAGCCTAGGAAGTGGTTATTCAGTGTCAAGCTTTAGGGGGTAGGGATGGAAGTATTAATCAGTCTTCAGCCTGGGGAAGGGCTGGTTTGTTACTAACCCCTTGGAAAGGGCGAGTTGCCCCATTGCACAGCATTAATCTGAGCCCCTTTATGTTTCAGTGATCTTTCAGAGTCTCTACTGAGCAAGTGCCTGTACTCGAGTGGCTCCCCAGACCCAGACCTGCTAATCCGCACATCGGGAGAGGTGCGGCTCAGCGATTTCTTGCTGTGGCAGGTGAGGAACTGACACTGGGCTGTTGCTTTAGCCTGAAAAATGCACATCAGTTATGTTAATTCACAAATTTCTGCTGTAAATATACTTTTGCGTTTAACAATCATGCACGCTGACACACCATCTAAAGATGTAAAATTATATTCGCAAGACAGTGAGGCTGGCATTTAAGATTGATGTGTTGCTGTGAAACATGCAGATTTGCTCTGAGTTTAGAGTAAAAGCTCCATACAGTGAAACTGAGATAATATGGTTGTGGAAAGTGTTTGCGCACAGTCCAAATCTTTGTTGAATGATGGAGAAGATGTTAAACACTAACCCCAGTACATAAACTGATTCCGGGCAAGTGTGAACAACTACATTCAATGCACACCAACCCCAGCTTTAATTTTGTTGAAATAATTTTATATCTGTTTTTTTTTTGTCATTTTAAACATTGGTGTTTGAGGGACGAGTGGGACTGGTTAAACCAGGGAAAGCTTTTTAATGGAACTGAAAGAAAACATCGAACAGGAGAGGGCCATTCAGTCTGATCATAGCTGAGCTGGGGCCTAATTTCAAAAGGCCACCTTTGCCCATCCTAATATATTTGGTTAACAAACTTCAGATTTAAAATTAACAATTGACTACCTTACATTTATAGATTCTACCCGTGTGTGTGCGCCGCGTGTGTTTGTGTAAACCTGTTTCTTAATCTTACTCCTAAAGGATCTGCCTCTGAATTGTTGCTTATGTTCCAAATCAGCAGAAATAATTTCTAGCTACTCCATCACTTCCAATTAATATCTTAAAACATTTGATCAAATCACTCCTTAACCTTCTAACTTTCAAGGAATACCTCAGTTAGTGTAATCTCTCATCTTAACTTTTGGAGTTCAGGTATCACTCTTGCGAATTTATACTCCACTCCCTCCAAAGCCAATATATCCTTACTAAGATGTGTGGTGCCTGGAATAGAACACAGTACTCCAGAGGTGATCCAATCAGGGCTTTGTATACCTGTTGTATGACTTTTAGCCCTTGTATTCCAGTCTTCTAGATATACAAGGCATGCTGTATGACCTTTTGATTATTTTCTATCTATGCAACCATGACATTTTAATGAACTCTACATATGGAGCCCTAAATCTCTTTGGACCTTCACTCTCTATAAATTTTCACCATTTAGAAATTATTCTGATCTATCCTTTTTGCGTCAAAGTGGATGATCCCACACTTGTCTACATTAAAAGCCGTTTGCCACATTTTTGCCCATTCACTTAATCTATTAACCTCTCCTTGAAATTTCATGCTTCTCCTGCTTATAGCACGGGTCTCCAAACTACGGCCTGCGGGCCACATCCTGCCCACAGTGGGCTAACATCTGGCCCACAGCCAGTGGGGCGGGGCGGGATTACCGCTGCCGAAAACACTCCCGCGTCCGGAACCCCGTCGCTGACTCAGGATCCGGACGCGGGGACGGAAGCCACAGGCCGGACGTTTGCTGCCGCTCCGCGCGAGTTCAGCAAATCAAAAAGGTTCGTAGAATATTAGCCTTTATAACTAAAAAAAAAACGAGACTATAAAGGGAAGGAAATTGTGCCTCAGAAATATAAAGCCCTGGTTAGACCACACCTAAATTATTCTGCATCATTCTGGGTACTGCACCTGAAAGAAAGGCCTAAAGTTTGCCTTCCGTGGCAAAGCTTACCACTGACAGCAAAGTAAATCTTGCTGAGAGATCTTGTGATCTCTCCTGTGATTTCACACTGTCACCATGCAGTGGTACTGCAACTGATCACAATGTTTTATATGGGCACTGATAGTCTGGAACACAGGTAATGTCATCAGGCTGTCTGAGGAACTTATCACATTACAGGATTTTCACATCTCAAAAAACCTGAAAATAAAATCACTTTTAAAAATGCTTTACATGGAATATTAAAGATTGGTGATGTACACATGGCATAAAGGTAGACGGTAAACGTTTTGTTTGTTAATGATTTTTCAAAAAAGCTTTAACAATTTAGTTATCACTTAATTCTTCATGAACATGAACCTATTTCAATTGGGCAAATTCTGTCTCATCAAATGTTGTTTATCACATCATTGTTAAAAACCCAGTTGCATCTGATTGCTTTTATCCTGCCCCACCTTGTTCAATCTGAAACCAAAAGAGAAGATGCTGGAAAATCTCAGCAGGTCTGGCAGCATCTGTAAAGGGAAAAAAAAGCTAACATTTCATGTCATGTGAAAGCTATTTTGGGGCAGGATTGTTGGAATTTTCACCTGAGTTCAGTGGTGACCAGATTTTGTGGTGGTAGGGGGTGGCACTGTGAACAGTGCAGCCTATAGTGGGACATGAGTGATAGATCACAATTTCAATATTTCTGTGTTCACCTGTGCATTCCCCACATCCTGAATTTACAGTCAGTTTCAGAGGGATAATAACAGGAAACATGGATAGTTTACTATCATCTATCCTCCCCTACAAAATCCCAGGCTATTATAATACCTTGGAAGGAGTACAGCATAGATTCACCAAAATGTTACCAGGGATCCAAGCGTTAGATTCTGAGGAGAAATTACATAAACTAGCTTGATTCAGAGCCAAATCATTCAGGAGAAGTGCTTGGAAACTCTTCTTCACATCAAAAATGGTTTTAAAAATGTCATTCTATCCCATAAAAAGCAGTACGTGCAAGTTCAGTGAATAATATGGAATCTGAGATCAATAGATTTTTGCTCACCAAGAATATAAAAGGCATATGAAAGGAGTTGAGATGAAATCGGCCATGATTCCATTGAAATATGTAACAGGCTTGAAGGTCTCATGGCTATTCCTGTACCAAGAACTGACATGCTCCTGGACTAATTAATTCCTTCTCCCTAACACTATCTTGCCTACCACCCACCCTGACCCCATACCACATGTTGCCTGTGCCAGATTGACAAAGGTACCTTACATTGCATGTATGTAGCTGTGAATATAAGTTAATATAATTCAAAAGCAATAAAGGTTGTACCATCATTGACCTTCCCATTGGTTTAAACAGGGCAGCTCCACTAATCAACTTAAGACAGCAAAAATTATTTGTAATGAATCAAGTGAATAGAATCATTGTGCACAGTTAACGTGATAGCTTAAACTCTGCATTAATGACTACACTATCTGGTTTAGTCACTTTTAGTCACTCTGATTTGTTGGTACTAGAAAATCAATTGTTGACTATCCTTCAATTCGAGGATGATATCTACTTGGATGCATGTTTGTGCCATGGGTCTTCATGTGACTAAACAGGCCGATTTGCAATCCTCAGGACTTTGCACACAAGGGCTGAATGGTACACAAGATCTCTTTGATTCTGCAAACAAAAACCTCAACCTAGCCTTCAATGTTGCAAAAAGAAAACTCATGTCAACCAAATATTTCATCTCCCATATATGTTGAAGGAGGGACTCTGGAATATGTTGAGCACTAACCATAATTGGCAGCCACTTCCAAATCTCGCACTCCGGATCCTACGTTGGACCCAGAGTGCAGGATTTGCTTCCTTTTCTTGCCTGATTATTAAGGCATTGTGACTCAAAGCATGATGCGACTTGATGGACAAGTTGTCACCATTTTGAATGATTGATAGCAAACTCCTCCCAGTTTCAGAGTGTTTTCTCTGTCGTTCCCAGAACCTGGTCTATTTGAGAGTTGTTAAAACATGACCTGGTGGGGAGATGGTTTTCAGCCATCTGGACAATGTGCAGTCAATCAAAGCTGATTTTGCAGGAGCTTTGTCCGAATGCTTGTGGAACTGGCTTCAAGGAAAGAACGAGGGTTTGTTTGACATTCCCCCTGTTGAATGGGGAGGATGTAGTGGAGGCTTTGCTGTTGGAATTCCTCTAGTGCTCTTATGTGTTGCTAATCACAGTCCAGAAGTGTGACAACCGTTCTGTATACTAGGACTCACGAGGTCTTTGTTGTCAAATGCTTGCTGTCGTAGTTGGGAGAAGACTGAGCTGGCACAGCCGATCCGAGGTTGGATCTCCTTGTCAATGGTGGCCTTTTCAAAGAGATTACTATTGTTTTGGCAACATTGAAGTTTCTTGTTTGCAGAATTGAAGAAATCAAGAGGCTTGCAAATCTTGTGAAGAATGGGCTGCGAGACTGATGATGCCGGGGTCTCCAAACTACGGCCCGCGGGCCACATCCGGCCTGCAGCGGGCTAACATCTGGCCCGCAGCCAGTGGGGCGGGACGGGATTCCCGCTGCCGAAAACACTCCCGCGTCCGGAACCCCGTCGCTGACTCAGGAGCCGGACGCAGGGACGGAAGCCACAGGCCGGGCATTTGCTGCCGCTCCGCGCGGTGTCTGATGAACCCATGGGAATCCCCACCCTCTTTGCCAGCCTATTGTCCAATCAGAGCTGCCATCCTGTGACTGACAGTTCATTAAACGAATCAGCAATTGAGACATCTGTTATCCAATTGCCGCTCTGCATTGACTGAGTCACAGCTGCTTTATCCAATTCGTAAGCTCCATCTGTCTGAAATGAGTGAGAACAATGACAATGATGACGGAAATTCAGTTATGGAAGGAAAAAAGAAAAGTGGACAGTGAGTGCCGCCTGTTTAATGAAGAATGGGGTGTAAAGTACTACTTTGTACAAGCAGGTGATAAAGCCTTGTGTGTCATATGCAACGAAACTGTTGCAGTTTTGAAGGAGTACAATGTACGTTGGCACTATGAGACCAAACATGAACCAAGTTATTCCCAATTCACAGGAACACAGTGTTCAGAAAAATTTGAATCAATGCAACGCAGGTTGCTTTCCCAACAAGCTTTTTTTACGTAGAAGATAACTGAAAATGGAGCTTTAACCAGGGCCAGTTACAAACTAGCTTATGTGTTGGCTAAAAGAGGAAAGCCGTTCACCGATGGAGATCTCATCAAAGAGTGTATAATGAAAGCAGTGGAAAAGTTATGCCCAGAAAAAGCAAATCTGTTCAAAATCATCAGTCTTGCACCAAATACTGTTGCTCGTAGAATTGAGGATATAGGAAGCAATATATTTCATCAAATTGCAGACAAAGCAAGAAATTTTCAGTTGTATTCTCTCGCACTTGATGAATCGATTGATGTGTGTGACACATCACAACTCCTAGTGTTCATCCTTGGTGTCGACAGTGAATTTAATGTGACACAAGAATTAGCATCAGTGCATAGCATGCACAGCACAGTAACTGGAGAAGACATCTTTAAAGAATTGCAAAAAACTGTGTTAGAATATAACCTGGAGTGGAATAAACTGCAATGTGTGACAATTGATGGAGGAAAGAACATGTCTGGGGTGAAGAAAGGTTTGGTTGGACATATCCCAAAAGCTTGAGGTTGGTGGATTCTCAAAGCCCATGTTTCTGCATTGCATTATCCATCAACAAGCATTGTGCGGAAAATATGTGGATATGTCTTGCGTTCTGAAACCTGTTGTTTCAATAGTGAATTTCATTCGATCCCACGGGCTTAATCATTTATAAAACTAATTTTTTTTCTTTGGCCCCCGAAAATGTGTAAAATATATGATGTAGCGCTTGTATTGAAAAGTTTGGAGACCCCTGGCTTACAGTAGTGCCTATCATTATGTTGCCATCAATTAGAGCGCCTGCCTATTATCCCTATTCTGCCTCCTGACACCCGGCTAATTTCCTAACTAGATCAATAATTTACCTTCAATTCCATGAGCTACTTTAGTCACCTATTCAAGAAATTCAATCAGGCTCATCAGGCATGACCTACCCATTGCAAATGCATGCTGGCTCTCAGACTGAAATCTATCACAGTCCTCAATCACATTATTTATTATGCACAATAATTTACCAAACATAGATATTAGGTTAACTGATGTATAATTTGCCAGTTTCCCTCTGTCACCTTTCTTAAAAAGCTGTGTGACGGGTGGAAATTTCCAATTTAATAGAATGGTTGCTGAATTGAGAGAATTTAGGAAGGGTACCTGCAATGTTCTTTTATTTTAGTGCAGGAGGCCATTTGACTCATCAAGTCTGCACCAACTCTCCGGGAGTATTTCACCAGGCCTTTTCTCTGTAACCCCACATAATTACCCCACTAATCTCCCTGATCTACACACCTTCGGACACGAAGGGACAATTTAGTATGGCCAATGCACCTAAGCTGCACATCTTTCGGACTGTGAAAGAAAACCAGAACACCCGGAGGAAACCCACAGACATGGGGAGGATGTGTAGACACTACACAGACAGTGACCCAAGCCGGGAATTGAACCCAGGTCCCTGGCACTGAGGCAGCAGTGCTAACCACAGTGCCACCGGAATGTCTAGTATGCTGTCCTTTTCCTCACTGCAAATGTGGAAAGGCACAACTAGATATTAACATCTGAAAGAGAAAAAACGTACATATTTGATGCAAGACCACCCAAGGTTGTCCGAGACATTTTGGAGACGGTCTTCTTTACAGTATTGTATGGTCCAAAATTAAACTTTGAGCAGAAAGACAAAGCTTGCAGTTATTTAAATTTTTATCAGATCCTCGGGACATCCCAAAGCTGTTCACTCAGTGATTTGTTTTCAAGGTATTATTTAAGCAAACTTGACTGCCAATTTCACATAACAAGATCCCACAAAAAGGAATGATAAATTGCCCTTTAAAAAGGTTGGTTGTGTGAGGAATGTTGCCCCAGGACACCCGGAAAATTCCTGCTCCTTGCTGAATAACGATACAAACTAAAGCGTAATCAATAGAACCATAGAAATCAAAAGCCAATTGGCCCATTACCCCATGCCAATGCAAGTACTGCAGCTGGAACTATCTAATACTATTTCCCGGTATCCTTTTTATAATCTTCCTGTGTGTATTGTTTCTCAACGTCTTAGTCATTGTCACCATTCATTAATTAAACAATGATTGTTCACCGTTGCAGACTTCTCATTCGTGCTTGGTGTTTCAGCCTGTGCTGTGGCCAGAATATTCCTTCTGGAATCTGTGTCAAGCCATCCTACAGTATCAGGTCAATCATCCTGCCCTACAGGTGAGTGTGTGGAAACCTGCAGCAATTGTGTCAAGAACATGGCAGTTTGGCACTAAACCTATTTTGGGGTGGTGGGGAAGGAGTAACATTTTAAATCTGCTCTCCTATTCTGTAGACAGTGTGGCGAAGGTCGGTGGTTCATTGGAAGAGGCTGGGGGAGGGTTTGTGGGTGGGAAGGACATTGGGATGACAAGCAATAGAAATGGTACACTGGGGTCCTAACGAATATCTAGATCTCACCAAGCTGCACTCAAAGCCACTGTCCAAAGCATCATCGGTCAAACTACACTAATTTTAGGTAATGGTGTCCAAAGATTAACCATGTGCAGCATGATGTGAACTATTGATCACAGGCTATTTCCTCTACATTGAGTGTTTACCTTCACAATGATCCCATGTATTGAACTCCATAGAAGGCATTGAAGCTTTAAACCTAACCCCCTGAGAAAGGAGTAGCAGCAATCTCCTTTGATCAGCATACAAATTAGGAGCAGGTGTAGGCTGTTCGGCCCCTTGAGCCGACTCTGCCATCCAATAGGTTTGCGGCTGATCTTATTGTGGCATCAATCTCACTTTCCTACATACTCTCAATGCCCTTTGACTCCCTTGTCAATCAAGAATCTATTCAATTTAGCCTTAAAAATATTTAATGACCCTGCCTCCATCACTCTCCGGGGAAGAGAGTTCCACAGACTCGCGACGCTCTGAGAGAAAAACGTCTTCTCGTCTGCGTCTTGAATGGGAGGTCCCTTATTTTTAAACTGTGCCCCCTAGTTCTCATCTCTCCCACAAGAGGAAACATCCTTTCAGCATCCATCCTGTCAAGTCCCCTCAGGATCTCACATGTTTCAATAAGATCACTGCTCATTCATCTAAACTCCAGTGGATGCAGGCTCAACCTGTTCAACCTTTCCTCACAGGATAATCCCTCATTCCAGGAATTAGTCAAGTGAACCTTTTCTGAACTGCTCCAAATGAAATTAGGTCCTTTGTTTAATAAGGGGACCAAAGCTGAACACAGTACTCCAGATGTCTCACCAATATCCTATACAACCGTGGCAAAACCTCCCTGCTTTTATATTCCATTCTTCGTGCAATAAATTACAACATTCCATTTGTCTTCCTAATCATTTGCTATATTGGCATATTAACATTTTGTGATTTGTGCACCAGGACATCCAAATCTCTCTCTACCTCGGAGTTCTGCAATCTCTCCCCATTTAAATAATATGCTGCTTTTGTTGTTCTTCCAGCCAAAGTGGACAAGTTCATAATTTTCCACATTTTACTCCATCTGCCAATCTTTGCCCATTCACTTGACCTATCTATATCCCTTAGCAGACTCCACTTCACAATTTACTTTCCTACCTATCTTTGTGTCATCAGCAAATTTAGCAACCATATATTTGATCCTATCATCCAAATCATTGATATAGATTGCAAATAGTTGAGACCCCAGAACTGATCCCTATGACATTCGACTCATTACATCTTCCCAACTTGAAAATGACCCATTTATGCCCACTTTGTTTCCTATCAGCTAATTAATCCCCTCTCCATGCTAATATGTTACCCCTTACGCCATGAGCTCTTACTTTGTATAGTAAGCTTTGATACGGCACCTTGTCAAATGCCTTCTAGAAATCTACATACACCACATCCACAGTTTCTCCTTTATCCACATTGATTGGTATTTCCTCAAGGAACTCTGATAAATTAGTCAAACATGATATGCCCTTCATAAAACCATGTTGATTCTGCCTGATTGCATTAAGATTTTCTAACCTCCCTCATTATTGATTCCAGCATTTTCCCTATGACATATTAAACTAACTGGCGGCTAGTTTCAGTTCCCTCACCCAAACTGTACCCCAGTACATCCATACAGGTTATAAAGTCATAGAGGTTTACAGCATGGAAACAGGCCCTTGGGCCCAACTTGCCCATGCCGCCCTTTTATTTTACCACTAAGCTAGTCCCAGTTGCCCATTTTTTGCCCATATTCCTCTATACCCATCTTACCCATGTAACTGTCTAAATGCTTTTTAAAAGACAAAATTGTACCTTCTGTGTGAAAAACTGCCCCTCTGGACCCTTTTGTATCTCTCCCCTCTCACCTTAAACCTATGCCCTCTAGTTTTAGACTTCCCTACCTTTGGGAAAAGATGTTGACTACCTTATGCATACCTGATCTATGCCCCTCATTATTTTACAGACATCCTATAAGATCACCCCTAAGCCTCCTACGCTCCAGGGAAAAATGTCCCAGTCTATCCAGCCTCTCCTTATAACTCAAACCATCAAGTCCCGGTAGCATCCTAGTAATTTTCTGCACTCCTAGTTTAATATCCTTTTTATAATAGGGTGACCAGAACTATACACAGTATTCCAAGTGTGGCCTTAGCAAAGCATCTTGAATCTGTTGGACAATTGTAAAGGCTGAGACTTTTCTGCTTCTATTTTGAGTTCCTCTACCTTCCTGATTTGCAGTCACACCCTCTTTCCCTGACCTAATCGGAAGACCCTATTCTAAGGGGTGCGACTGCTTCATGATACTCAATTTCCAGGTAACTTTCCCCCAGCCTAATGTATCTCGGTGACTGCAGCTCAGTGACTCTTGAGCCAAAGCTTCTTAAGCTGCACTTAGTACAGGTGTGTCTGCTCTGGATCACATGGTGTGCAGGCGCCCCCTCATTCTGCAGTTGCAACATATCACCTGCCCTATCATCCCTATTATGTGTTTATTAATTTTTTTCTTAACTAGTTTATCATTAATAAACACTACTACTCCCAATAAGCTTTACTACTGTTGGTAATTCTTACCAGAACTAATAAGACATTACAATTACTAATAAATTACACAGGTTTTGAAGATAAACGGCACAGTGGGTTCGCACTGCTGCCTCACAGCGCCAGGGACTCGCGTTCGATTCCTGGTTTGGGTCATTGTCTGTGTGGAGTCTGCACATTCTCCCCGTATCCGCGTGGGTTTCCTCCAGGTGCTCAAGTTTCCTCCCACAGTTCGAAAGATGTGCTGGTTAGGGGCATTGACCATGCTAAACTCTCCCTCAGTGTACCCGAACAGGCGCCGGAGTGTGGCGACTGGGGGATTTTCACAATAACTTCATTGCAGTGTTAATGTTAGGCCTACTTGTGACAATAATAATGAATAAATAATCTTTGTGCCAATTTTTAAGGGCAGCAGGGTGGCACAGTGGTTAGCACTGCTGCCTCACAGTGCCAGAGACCCAAGTTCAATTCCAGCCTCAGTCACTGTCTGTGCAGAGTCTGCACGTTCTCCCCGTGTCTGCGTGGTTTTCCTCTGG
Organism: Mustelus asterias; assembly: GCF_964213995.1. Lineage (NCBI taxonomy): Eukaryota > Metazoa > Chordata > Chondrichthyes > Carcharhiniformes > Triakidae > Mustelus > Mustelus asterias. The sequence goes on along the minus strand of NC_135821.1, from coordinate 65,493,960 downwards.
GTGCTCTGGTTGCCTTCCACAGTCCAAAGATGTGCAGATTAGGTGGCTTAGCCATATTAAATTGCCCCTTAGTGTTGGGGGATTAGCAGATCCCCCAACTGTTAATTGGATAAGGCAGAGGCCAGTTCGGTGCAGGTTCAATTGGCTGAGTGGCCGCCTTGTGCACAGTAGTAATTCTATTCTAAATTATTCACCAACCAACCATTCATGTTTTCCTTTGATTTCTCTCAGAACTTAGTCGCTCCTCTCTGGAGCCACAGACTAGCTCTTCTAAGTGCTGCTTTGTCAGCAGATCCTCCTTTTGTCCACTCTTCTAGCTGCCTCTGGATCCTTTTGTTTGCTTGCTGCCTCCAGATCCTCTCTCACCCACTTCTCTGCTGTAGCTATCTGAGGTATCCTGTGATGGATAGCTGTGTCCCTTGTTCCAATCCCTGTAAAATTTACAAAGAATTTGCCTGCTATGATGCATGGGTGTGTGTTGGTGCAAAACAATTTAATGGGACTATGTACTGAAAAATCTGCCCGTGCACAAAGACTACATTTTAGAGGGAATGTTGATGACAGGCTATCATTTAGATACACAACTGCTGCTCATTAATGATGTAATGACTTGGGAACAAATTTAATCAGCGTATATGAACTAATATTAAATATGCTGATCTACATATTGACCTTTGCATGTCAACTTAAACTGATTAGTTTTTTATTTTGCAGAAAGCAAAGTTGTTGCACGAGGCAGCGTGTCGGCGTCAGCAGGTGGAGGCAGATTTCGCCTGTGTGCTGGAGCAATTGGGCACATTAGGGGAGGCTGGAGGCACAGAGTGCAAACAGGAACTGATCCTAAAATACAGCAGAGAACGAGAGGAGAGAGTCTCCACCTTCCTGCAGAAGCTAGAGAACAAGCGGAGAAAATTCCTCACTGACTTGGTGCAGGGCTCTGCACCGTTTCTACGTGCTTAGTGGACACACACTGCACAGCTCAAACAGCAGGGTGAGAATCGTAGTGTGACCAAGTGATAAATCTGTATCAGGTTGTTGTTGGATGTCACGAATCCAGATTGCTCCACAGCCTGATAAATTCAGCTAGCAAGTGATGGATTCAAGGTCTTTGTGCTCTCTGTTTCCACCTTCTAAATTTCTTAGTCTGACATGAGCTAGTTAAATGTAGCTGTGTCCAGATGTATATGGCAGATGGGAATACAGAAATGCACGTGTTTGATTGCTGTACCTTTTATGTTGTGAAGCTGATATCACATGATATGGAAATTGATTATATTTGAGTTGTGAAACCTCTGATGCAAATGGGAATCGTGTAGTAGCTGCAGACTTCTCTGCGAACTTGGTGCCAAGGATAAAACATGGAAGCATTCTGTCCCTCTAAGGGGGCTTTAACCTCTGATAGTTTGGCACTGTGACTGCAACTCTCAGTTGGCACTCTGTGCTGGCAGGGGCACCGTCTGACTGCCACTAGCAGCACTCCTGATCACTGTCCATTGAATGATGTGCTGTGCAGACAGAATCGAGTTCAGCTATGTCCCCTCCAAAATTGAATTATCACTGCGCGCTCACGTTGGGAGCATGCACAAGTAAGAAACTAGTGATCATTAAACTATTTGGAAGACTGCTGTGAGTGGCAGGTGAAGAAAAGTCCGATTGTTTCCATTGGATGGAGATCATTCTTCAATAAGATGCTTGACCACTGAATATGGGCAATGTTTCAAATTGAGCCTGTGGGAAGTGTGAAGGCAAAGTATTTTCCCCAGTTATATACAAAACCTCGGTATGAATTTTTACGTGAGGAGTTTTTCGTGTTCAGTGAATCAAAGTGTTATTTAAGGAGCATTATTGAATCCTGCCTTTGCTCCGTGTCTGTCTAATCTGTTAGTTCTGAGATTAATACCTCACCCGAATAATATAAAACAGCATTTTGTAAGAGGTTTGGATGGCTGCAGTGTGTTTTGTGGTTGAGTTTTTGTTAATAAATGCACAGTAGTGTGGACTAGATACTTTGGAAGAATGTAGGTGTGCAATCCAATTTACCTAGACTGGGGAAGAAGGATATTGATCTAGATAAATCCCATCTCAGGAAAAAAAACCCAGACTGATCACAGTGGCCCTGTCCACCAACTTCAGCTAAAGAGGCTTATTAATCAGGAAGTATTTGCTGGGGTCACAGACTAAGTTGTGGAACTAAATTCTTTGGAGTGGGACTAAAAGATAAACCACAAACACTGCAAATGTATAACAAACCTATCAGCATCTGAATAGACAACCACTACCAATCTTTTGAATATTTTGATGAATATCGGCTAAAATTGTTAACCACTCTTGGGCTGTGGATTCCACCACATCCTGCTTAGATTTCTGCTCCATGCACTCAGTGCTGGGAGTTGGGGCTCATGAGTTCAATGTTTTCCTGATTTGCCTGCATGCTTTCTCTACCCATTTGCCTCAAAAGTACTGAATAATCTCTGTTCGTGCATTATTTGCATGTTCCATAATTTAGCACCAAGATATTGTGATCCCGCAAATTTGTTCAACTGCCTCAGTGAACCCTCTGCCAATATCCTCACCAATTTCTAATCAACAGCCTGGGAAGAAGTTAGAATGAAATGTCAACTTTCCCGATCTGTTTTGCTTGATCTATCAGATAAACTGTAATTGCCAACATATTGTCTGAGATAAGATTCAAGGGAGAGCCAGCACTTGCAGGAACTCCAGGGAGTCACTGGACTTGGTGTGTGGGGAGTGGGTACGCTGTCATTTTCTGCAGCTCCTGAAAGGGCCAGAATTCTTGTCCTTTAAAAGCTGGTGACATTTTTGTCAATCTGTTGTGAGGGGACTAAGACCTCGCACTGCACATTTTTATAAACTCTATAAAGATATCCTCATGGCTATTTCTAAAATGTTAAAAACTGGGCAAAGATCTTTTAAAATAGCCGAGTATGTGTCTGTTCATGACCCTTGACCAAAAGGAGCAACCTGTCAATATCGAAGAAACTTGCACCTTGTTATCCCTGAAGAGATACTAACAACCCCCTCATGGGCTGCACTGATCAAATTCAAAGAGAGTTATACAAAGACCATCTGCATTTCATAACCCAGGTAAGCCAACTGGACTCTACTCGTCTGCTAGGATGAAGGGCAAGTCTTGGTTGAGACATTTAATCATCTTGGGGACTCAGACATGGGATACACATCTGGTCAATGACAATGTGGAAAGGTGAGAGTCGTGTGACATGGACCTTTAGCTGGTGGAACCAGTTATATTGCCTTGCTGAACTTCAAACTCAATTTGCCATTTTACCATCTAACTAGCACCATCACAAAGAGACTCTGCTCATATCTAATACCTGGCCCCATCTACACTATTTCTGGTGGAACTTCTGTATCATTGCCCACATGGCTGATTAATCTCTGTGTGCTTAACTCATCATGTTAACACCACTGGAAAAGTGACTTCTGCGGCGTTCATTTTCAGCCCGCTAACCTCCGTGAAGGAATACCTGATTGGACTTTGATTCTGGACTCTCTCCATGTGAAACAATATTTCTATTCTCTATCCCCCTTTGCCTCCATATAGTAAATGTTGAGATCCTCTTCTCTGTTTGCAAATAAACTAACCTTTTGAATTCATTATATCTTGAGTTTGCTGTTAGGTTATTAATAGAAACCTTGGTCACACCAAAACTGGGGGATTGGGAAATACACTACTACTTATGAAGTGGGAAGCAAATCAAAAACACCTCGTTACATACTGGTGGAGCGAGGAGATATCAGTGCTGTTTAAATTAAACCACCACTGTCCATAACCCTGCTAAATAAAATGGTGCTGAACAGCAACCATTTGCACTGATACTGTGCCTTTAACATGTCTTAAAGTGATATTAGCACATGTAATTAAAATTGTTGTTAAAAAGATAGCTTTTAAAGTCTTAACTGTGGTCATAGGCAAGCTTAGGATTGGCAGTTAACTGCCAGTCATCAGTTAATTGATGCATTCTCCATGCAAATGCCTCTACCAATCAAAGTTCACTTGCTAACCAATCAGCACTGTCTTCTCATGAAGTTGTTCCCTTTTATGTTTGGTATTCTTGCAAATTGTCATGATGAGTGCAGGATGAAAAGCTGTGCTCTCATGGATAAGGTGCCTGATGTCAGTGCAAATTGTTACATCATCAGAAGATCTTAAGACAAAACCTTCAATAGCGTGTCTTTTTTAAGCAATAAAGAACAAAGAAAATTACAGCGCAGGAACAGGCCCTTCGGCCCTCCAAGCCTGCACCGACCATGCTACCTGACTTAACTAAAACCCCTACCCTTCCGGGGACCATATAAAGGACAAAGAAAAAATACTTGCGTTCTGTGCAATTAAATGACAATTTATTGTTCCAATCCAAGAGTGACAGGTGACAAATAAAATAAAAATCATTTCTCAATGACTTATTAATGTAAGTTGTTGCAGAAATCTTGGCCTGGGGAAAATGGCTGCCAAACTGGGGAAGGTTATTTATGAAGCATCAGGACTAGAAAAAAATATCAAAGTGTATTGATCAGAAAGTTTCAGGACTGTTGCAAATATCTAGTTCATGGTTGATGTTTTGGAATTTTAAAAAAGTTTTTAGGAATTAAACTTTAACTGTAGAAAATGGGATAAATGCAACTAGAGCAAGCTAGGAGTCTATTACATTTAAAAGGTTGCAGTCATGTTGCCTTGAGAGGTTAATAACCAGAAAGGCAAGACCATTAAAATGCTGGGCTTCAGAGATTGCCGAGAAACCTGAAGGTATGGCAGTTCAAAAGGTTAGCCATGTTTGTTTACTAAAGTTAAAAGCGATAGAGCTATAAAACAGTGGGTTGGCTTACTTAGCTAAAGAGCTGGAGACATAATGTCTGCAATAAGAACTAAGAGCAGGAATAGACCATCTGGCCCCTCAAGCCTGCTCCGCCATTCAATAAGATCATGCCTGATCTTTTCATGGACTCACTTACCCACCATAATCCTTAATTCCTTTACTGTTCAAGAATGTATCTATCTTTGCCTTAAAAACATTCAATGAGGTAATCTCAATTGCTTCACTGGGCAGGGAATTCCACAGATTTGATGGAATTTTTTGAGGACATTATGCCTTGTAATATAACTTCCCTGTTTTTAAACTCCCTCTAGCAATGAAGCGCAAAATTCCATTTGCCGCCTTAATTACCTCATGTACCAGCAAACCAACTTTTACGATTCATGCACAAGGACCCCAGGTCCCTCTGCACAGCAGCATGCTGCAATTTTTTACTCTTTAAATAATAGTCCATTTTGCTGTTGTTCTTACCAAAATGGATGACCTTACATTTACCTACATTGTACTCCATCTGCCAGACCCTTGCCCACTCACTTAGACTATCTAAATCCCTTTGCAGACTTTCAGTGTCCTCTGCACACTTTGCTCTACCACTCATCTTAGTGTCATCTGCGAATTTTGACACACTATACTTGGTCCCCAACTCCAAATCATCTATGTAAATTGTAAACAGTTGCAGTCCCAACCAACACTGATCCCTGAGGCACACCACTAGTCACTGATCGCCAACCAGAAAAACACCCATTTACCCCCACTCTTTTTGCTTTCTGTTAGTTAACCAATCCTCTGTCCGGGCTAATACATTACCCATAACACCTTGCACCTTTATCTTATGCAGCAGCCTTTGGTGCGGCACCTTATCAAATGCCTTCTGGAAATCCAGATACATCACATCCACAGGTTCCCCATTGTCCACTGCGCACATAATGTCCTCAAAGAATTCCATCAAATTAGTCAAACATGACCTGCCCTTCATGAACCCATGCTGCATCTTCCCAATGGGACAATTTATATCCAGATGGCTCGCTATTTCTTCCTTGATGATAAATTCAAGCATTTTCCCTACCACAGAAGCTAAGCTAACCGGCCTATAATTACCCGCCTTTTGTCTACCTTTTTTTAAACAGTGGGGTCACATTTGCTGTTTTCCAATCTGCAGAAACCACCTCAGAATCCAGTGAATTTTGGTAAATTACCACTCGTGTATTTGCTATTTCCCCCACCATCTCTTTTAGTACCCTGGGATGCATTCCATTATGGTCAGGAGACTTGTCTACCTTTAGCCCCATTAGCTTGCCCAACACTACCTCTTTAGTGATAATAGTTTCTAGATCCTCACCTGCCATAGCCACCTTGTCATCAATTTTTGGCATGTTATTTGTGTCTTCCACTGTGAAGACCGACACAAAATACCTGTTCAATGCCTTGGCCGTTTCCTCATTTCCAGTTATTACATCCCCCTTCTCGTCCTCTAAAGGATCAATGTTTACTTTAGCCACTCTTTTTTGTTTTATATATTTGTGGACACTTTTGCTATCTGTTTATATTTGTATTCTGAACTAGTTTACTCTCAATCCATCTTACTTTTCTTTATAGCTTTTTACATGACTTTCTGTTGACTTCTAAAGATTTCCCAATTCTAGATTTCTAGTTTCCCACTAATCTTTGCCACTTTGTATGCATTTTCTTTCAATTTGATACCCTCCTTTATTTCCTTAAATATCCATGGCTGATTACCTCTTTTCCGACAGTCCTTCCTTATCACTGGTATATACTTTTGCTGAGCACTGTGAAAAATCGTTTTGAAAGTCCTCCATTGTTCCTCAATTGTCCCACCATAAAGTTTTTGCTCCCAGTCTACCTTAGCCAACTCCTCCCTCATCCCATTGTAGTCTCCTTTGTTTAAGCACAAGACACTGGTATTGGATTTTACCTTCTCACACTCCATCTGTATTTTAAATTCAATAATACTGTGATTGCTTCTTCCGAGAGGATCCCTAACTGTAAAATCACTAATTATTCCTGTCTCATTACACAGGACCAGATCTAGGATAGCTTATTCCCTCGTAGGTTCCATTACATACTGTTCAAGGAAATTATCGCGGATACATTCTATGAACTCTTCCTCAAGGCTGCCTTGACTGACCTGGTTTGAGCAATCAACATGTAGGTTAAAATCTCCCATGATAATTGCTATACCATTTTTACATGCATCAGTTATTTCTTTGATTATTTTTGCCCCATCATGATATTATTCAATGGCCTATAGACTACGCCTATCAGTGACTTTTTCTCCTTACTATTTCTAATTTTCACCCAAATGGATTCAATCTTCTTTTCCATAGGACCTATATCATCTCTCACTACCACTCTGATGTCATCCTTAAATATCAGAGCTACACCACCTCCCTCATGTCTGTCCTTCCAATACTTCCAACAGCATGGCAAATCCAGGGATGTCTTTGTTTTGGGATGTGGGGCTAAATTAGTTTAAACCCTAAAAAGTTGTAAAATCCATTTACTTCATCATAACAAAGATGAAATTGTAAATGCGGGATAATTAATTTAAATGTCAGTTTGAGTACAGAGCAGGCTATATCGTCATGGAGATGGGTGGAGCTTGGGAAGGTTCTCTGGTTTTAATTTATCATGGTGTCTGCTGGGAGAATTAGTTGTGGTTTGAACCTTGTGCAGTTTTCAGATCACTGAGAAGTTAGCTAGAGTAAATGACGGACCTGCACCTTGAGCAGAGTAAATAACTACTATCATAATTAACCGTGTGAATGCAGGTGAGGCTTAAAGTCGGTAGAATCTTATAAAAGAACAGGCGCTGTTAAATTGGCTAATTTGAAGATAGTGAGAGAATCTATACAGGCCTCACCGTGTCATATTACAAAAGAAAGAAATTAGCTTGAAAGTATTGAAAAATTTCAAGGGTCTGGAGCATCCAGTCTAGTGATGGTAAATGGAAGTATTGGAGCTGAAGCGAATTAAAGATCCAGAGGACTATGGCATACGTATAGGTGGTCCCTTCATAAGTAAATAACCTTAAGAGGTGTCTTATAAGAGAATTAATTGGGGAAGTAAGTAACATACTTACATAATTATAAACCATACTGTTAGATTAATTGTATTCGCTTTGTTTATGGACAAGAATTTTTTTTTAAGTGAAATCTTGTGGTGTGGTTCTATTGATTGAAATTAGGTGTCTGGATTTCTTTTTAAATGCTAATTGTCTCTAACAGGATCAACACCTAGTCAATGCTGCACAAATTGATCTCAACAATAGGACCACTAGATAAAAGCAAATTACTGCAGGTGCTGGAATCTGAAACCTAAAAGAGGAAATGCTGGAAAACCTCAGCAGGTCTGGCAGCATCTGTAAGGAGAGAAAAGAGCTGAATTTCAAGCCCAGAAGACTCTCTGTTAAAAGTAAAAGGCATAGAAAATGGGAAATATTTATACCATAGGGTGAGGGAATGAAACATGAGTCATAGCCACAAAAACCAGGGGGAAGGCTGTTAATGGCAGTCCATAGAGCGAAAAGAAGGTGTGAATGGTCAAACAGCAGAGAAGCCAAAATCGGAGGGTAAGCTGTGACAAATGAAGATGTGGGGGGAGGGAGGTAAAATTGAGAAAAAGGGAGAAAGGGGAAGCAAAGGTGGAGGAAAGGAAAGGGAATAAAATAGGGGAAAAGAGTCCGGGCGGGAAGAAAAATAAAGACAAAGAAATAAAAGGTAGAGAACAGTTAAAAATTAAATAAAATGAAAACAAAGGGGTCGAGGTGGGGTAGAGCTAATCATCTGAAGTTGTTGAATTTGATGTTGAGACCGGAAGGCTGTAAAGTGCCTAGTCGGAAGATGAGGTACTGTTCCTCCAGTTTGGTTGAGCTTCACCGGAACATTGCAGCAGGCCAAGGACAGACATATGGGCATGGGAGCAGGATCGTGTGTTAAAATGGCAAGCAACGGGAAGGTCAGGGTCCTGATTGCACACAGATCGAAGGTGCTCCGCAAAGCGATCACCCAGTCTGTGTTTGGCCTCTCCAATATAGAGGAGACCACATTGGGAGCAGCGATGCAATAGATCAAATTGAAAGTGGTGCATGTGAAATGCTACTTAACCTGGAATGAGTGTTTTGGACCGTGGAAGGTAAGCATGGAAGAGGTAAAAGGGTAGGTGTTACACCTTCTGCGATTGCATGGGAAGGGATGATGGGAGAGGTGTTGGGTAAGTCGTGTTTGACGAATTTACTGGATTTTTATGAAGATGTAACGAGTGCGGTTGACAGAGGGGAACCGGTGGATGTGGTGTTTTTGGATTTCCAGAAGGCGTTCGATAAGGTGCCTCACAAAAGGTTGCTGCAGAAGATTAGGGTACACGGAGTTGGGGGTAAAGTGTTAGCGTGGATTGAGGATTGGCTATCTAACTGGATGTGGAGATGCCGGCGTTGGGCTGGGGTAAACACAGTAAGAAGTTTAACAACACCAGGTTAAAGTCCAACAGGTTTATTTGGTAGCAAAAGCCACACAAGCTTTCGGAGCTCCAAGCCCCTTCTTCAGGTGAGTGGGAATTCCCACTCCAACAACCAAAAACACCACATCCACCAGTTCCCCTCTGTGGGAATTCCCACTCACCTGAAGAAGGGGCTTGGAGCTCCGAAAGCTTGTGTGGCTTTTGCTACCAAATAAAGCTGTTGGACTTTAACCTGGTGTTGTTAAACTTCTGACTGTATCTAACAGGAAGCAGAGAGTTGGAATAAATGGGTGCTTTTCTGGTTGGCAGTTGGTGACTAGTGGCGTGCCGCAGGGATTGGTGCTGGGGCCTCAACTGTTTACCATATACATAGACGATCTGGAAGAGGGGACCGAGTGTAGGGTAACAAAGTTTGCGGATGATACAAAGATGAGTGGGAAAGCAAATTGCGTGGAGGATGTGGAAAGTCTGCAGAGAGATTTGGATAGGCTAAGTGAGTGGGCGAGGATCTGGCAGATGGAGTATAACGTTGACAAGTGTGAGGTTATCCACTTTGGAAGGAATAATAGGACTATTATTTAAATGGTGAAAAATTACAACATGCTACTGTGCAGAGGGACCTGGGGGTCCTTGTGCATGAATCGCAAAAACTCAGTTTGCAGGTGCAGCAGGTGATCAAGAAGGCAAATGGAATGTTGGCCTTTATCGCGAAGGGGATGGAATATAAAAGCAGGGAGGTCTTGCTGCAATTTTACAAGGTACTGGTGAGGCCGCAACTGGAGTACTGTGTGCAATTTTGGTCCCCTTATTTGCGGAAGGATGTATTGGCCTTGGAGGGAGTACAGAGAAGGTTCACCAGATTGATACCGGAGATGAGGGGGTTAGCTTATGAGGAGAGATTGAGTAGATTGGGCCTGTACTCGTTGGAGTTTAGAAGGCTGAGGGGAGATCTTATAGAGACATATAAGATAATGAAGGGGCTAGACAGGGTAGAGGCAGAGAGATTCTTTCCACTTAGAAAGGAAACAAGAACTAGAGGACACAGCCTCAAAATAAGGGGGAGTCAGTTTAGGACAGAGTTGAGGAGGAACTTCTTCTCTCAGAGGGTAGTGAATCTCTGGAATTTTCTGCCCATTGAAGCAGTGGAGGCTACCTTGTTAAATATGTTTAAGTCACAGGTAGATAGATTTCTGATCAATAAGGGAATTAAGGGTTATGGGGAGCGGGTGGGTAAGTGGAACTAAACCACTATCAGATCAGCCATGATCTTATTGAATGGCGAGGCAGGCTCGAGGGGCTAGATGGCCTACTCCTGCTCCTATTTCTTATGTTCTTATGTATAGTGGAGGAGTGGACTAGGTTATCCCGGAGGAACAGTCTCTGCGGATTGCTGACAGAGGGAGTGAAGGGAAGATGTGTTTGGTGGTGGCATCATGCTGGAGTTGGCAAAAAATGGTGGAGGATTTTGCTTTGCATGTGGACGCTGGTGGGGTGAAATGTGAGAACAAGGGTGACTGTACCCTTGTTCTGGGAGGGATGGGAAGGAGCGAGGGTCGTGGCATGGGAGATGGACCGCACGCTGTTGAGGGCCCTGTCGACAACTATAGGTGGGAAACCACAGTTGAGGAAGAAGGAGCAGATATTAGAAGCACCACTTTGGAAAGTGGCATCATCGGAACAAATGCGACGGAGGTGAAGGAGCTGAGAGAAAGGGATAGAGTCTTTACAGGGTGTAGGCTGTGAAAAGCTGTAGTCCAGATAGCTGTGGGAGTCAGTGGACTTGTAATGGATATTGGTAGATAGTCTATTGCCGGAAATGGAGACGGAAAAGTCAAGGAAGGGAAGGGAAGTGAGTGAGGTGGATCAGATGAAGGTGATGGAGGAGAGGAAACTGGAAACGAAGTTGATGAATTTTTCCAGGTCCGGATGAAAGCATGAAGTGGCACCAAAATAGTCATCGATGTACCGGTAGAGGAGTTGTGGGAGGGGACTTGGGTAGACCTGGAATGAGGAATGTTCCACATACCCCATAAAAGTCAAGTGTAACTAGGACCCATGCGGGTACCTATTGCTACACCGAGACCACTAGAATTTCTCCTTTTGTCCTGGGCCATTTCTGTGCTTTCTCAGGCTTGTGTAGTCATAGGCTGATATGGTGCTCAAAACTGTGGCACTAGGATTTGATGTGGGCTGCAACTGTTGGTCTCCATTACCAGTATGGCATATGGGAGTATGAAACGCAGTAATAGCTATAACTTAATAGGCCTGAATTTGAGTCCCATAATCGCACCCAGCTGCACTCTCTGCACCATCTCTCGTGTTTTTTTTAATTCATTTGTGGGACATGGGCATCACTGGCTGGCCAGCATTTATTGCCCATCCCCAGTTGCCCTTGTTCAGAGGGCAATTTCACATTGCTCTGGCTCTGGAGTCACATGTAGGCTAGACCAGGTAAGGAGAGGAGATTTCCTTCCCTAAAGGACATTCGTGTTTGGCACATGGAGTAATGGAGTCTTTGTGGAGACTGAGTTGACCAATTTATTTGTGAAGTTGGAACCACCCTGTGTAGAATTTCTCCAAAAACAGTCAAAGTTCTGTTCAGAATCTCTGCTTTTTGCACATTGTAGCATATGTGTCTCAGCCCATCTATACATCTTATTAAAAGATTTATATCTACACTTCATTCCTGTCTGCAAATTGTACTTCCTGTTCTCATATTTTAGTCACATGTTTATGTTGACTTTCAGTATTAACAGGCCGTACTAGATTTAGTAATGAGGCAGAGCTGATCAACAATCTAATGGAACACTGAGCTAGCAGCGACTATGACATAATTGCATTTGTTGTTAAGTTTCAGAGGGAGAAGGGTGAATCACAAACAAAGTTTTTAAACTTACATAAGTTGGACTTTGAAGGACACCATAGGAGATTGAGCAGTTATGTTCTAAGGTAAAATTATGGATAAAGAGCAAGAACAAGAGAGTTTAACCTTAAAGTTAGAGCTGGGCCATTCAAGAAACAGTTACTTATACAAAAGGCTGTGGAGGCTGGGGTCAACTGAAAATTTGAAAACTGAGATTGATAGATTTTCTTAGGTAAGAGTATCAAGGGTTATTGAACTAAGGAGAACTGATTGAGTTAAGTTACAAGACAGCCATGATTAAGTGAAAAACAGAGCAACTCAAGGGGCTGAATGGCCTCTTCCTGTTCCTACTTCCTTTGTTCCAATTTTGAACTTCAATCTGCTGCCAACCGGTAATGATTGTAATTACAGATTGGCACCATCTCCAACTGATCTGGTAAGTTCATTTTAAACTTTCAAATGGAGGATATTTGTTTTGATTTTAGATATTGTTATATTATTCCTTATCTGTCCAGAGTCCACTCTACTTCTCCCTCCTGCTCCTTAAAACTGTAACTCTATGCCACCCCTCAGTTATGGATTGGTGCGTTATGACCCATTGCCATTTTCATGAAGTTACTTTGGGCTTCTACATTTTGATTTTAAATTTATATCCCTCTTGAACTTTGTATCAAATATTTTCTGAAGAATAAAAACTGAAATTATTCAGTCTCCTAAATTAGCAACATTTTTCTTTAAATCCCCAAACTAGTTATGCAGCCAAACATTAAATAAGCCAAAAATGTAATAGCTTAGTACTTGATTGGTGAGATTAGGCTGCTGCAGTCTGGACATCGGTTCTGATGCTGGGACAGGCTGGCTGTCCACCTCCAAATGCTGGTTCTGAAGTAGAGCTCTTCACCAGTAGATCTAGGTTTACAGTAACAAAGATATGCAGTTGTTTGAAAAGAATACTTGATTACAGGCTAGGAATAGAGTACCAGTTCCTGCACCCAATATTGTTTCGAGGATCTTGATTATAAGCCCTGTGGGATGCTGGGGGTGTACCTGAAAGCGTTCACAAATCTCTTGTAGAGTGGGGCTGGACATAGGAACAGGAGCAGGCCATTCAGCCTATCCACCACTTATTGAGATCATGGCAGATCTGTGGCCTAAAACTCCATATACCTGTTTTTGGCCCATATCCCTTAAACTTTTGTTAAGCAAAGGTATTATCAATTTCCGATTTACAATTAGCAACTGATCTAGCATCAACTGCCATTTGTGGAAGAGAGTTCCAAACCTCTAACACCTCTTTGTGTGTAGGAGTGCTTCCTAACATGTCTCCTGAGTGATCTGTCCCTAATTTTTAGACTATGCCTCCAGTTCTAGAATCTCCAACCAGTGGAAATAGTTTATCCTTATCTACCCTGTCTTTTCCTGTTAGTATCTTGAAAACTTCGACCAGATCATCCCTTAACCTTCTAAATTCTAGAGGAAACGGGTCTAATTTGTATATTCTCTCATAGAGTCATAGAGGTTTGCAGCATGGAAATAGGCCCTTCGGCCCAACTTGAGCATGCCGTCCCTTTTTTTTAAAACCCCTAAGCTAGTCCCAATTGCCCGCGTTTGGCCCATGTCCCTCTATACCCATCTTACCCATGTACTGTCTAAACGCTTTTTAAAAGACAAAATTGTACCCGCCTCTACTACTACTTCCTACACAGCTTGTTCCAGACACTCACCACCCTCTGTGTGAAAAAATTGCCCCTTTGGACCCTTTTGTATCTCTTCCCACTCACCTTAAACCTATGCCCTCTAGTTTCAGACTCCCCTACCTTTGGGAAAAGATATTGACTATCTAGCTGATCTGTGCCCCTCATTATTTTATAGATCTCTATAAGACCACCCCCCAGCCTCCTACGCTCCAAAGAAAAAAGTCCCAGTCTATCCAGCCTCTCCTTATAACTCAAACCATCAAGTCCTGGTAGCATCTTAGTAATTATTTTCTGCACTCTTTCTAGTTTAATAATATCCTTTCTATAATAGGGTGACCAGAATTGTACATAGTATTCCAAGTGTGGCCTTACCAATGTTTTGTACAACTTTAACAAGACATCCCAACTCCTGTATTCGATGTTCTGACCAATGAAACCAAGCATACCGAATGCCTTCTTCACTACTCTGTCCACCTGTGACTCCACTTTCAATGAGCTATGAACATATACCCCTAGATCCCTTTGTTCTATAACTCTCCCCAATACCCTACCATTAACTGAGTAAGTCCTGCCCTGGTTCAATCTACCAAAATGCATCACCTCGCATTTATCTAAATTAAACTCCATCTGCCATTTGTCAGCCCATTCGCCCAATTGATCAAGATCCCATTGCAATCCTAGATAACCTTCTTCACTGTCCACTATGCCACCAATCGTGGTGTCATTTGCAAACTTACTAACCATGCCTCCTATATTCTCATCCAAATCATTAATATAAAGGACAAATAACAGTGGACGCAGCACCGATCCCTGGTCACAGGCCTCCAGTTTGAAAAACACCCTCTACAACCACCCTCTGGCTCTGTCATCAAGCCAATTTTGAATCCATTTAGCTACCTCATAGAATCATAGAAACCCTACAGTACAGAAAGAGGCCATTCGGCCCATCGAGTCTGCACTGACCACAATCCCACCCAGGCCCTACACCCACATCCCTACATATTTTACCCACTAATCCCTCTAACCTACGCATCTCAGGACACTAAGGGGCAAATTTAGCCTGGCCAATCAACCTAACCCGCACATCTTTGGACTGTGGGAGGAAACTGGAGCACCCGGAGGAAACCCACGCAGACACGAGGAGAATGTGCAAACTCCACACAGACAGTGACCCAAGCCAGGAATCGAACCCAGGTCGCCGGAGCTGTGAAGCAGCAGTGCCAACCACTGTGCTACCGTGCCGCCCACCCTGTCACCCTGGATCCGGTGAGATTTAACCTTACGCAACAACCTACCATGTGGTGCCTTGTCAAAGGCCTTGCTAAAGTCCACGTAGACAACATCAACTGCACTGCACTCATTTACCTTCTGGGTTACCCTTTCAAAAAACTCAATCAAATTTGTGAGACATGATTTTCTACTCACAAAGCCATGCTGACTGTCCCTAATCAGTCTTTGCATCTCTAAATGCCTGTAGATCCTGTCTCTCGAAATACCTTCCAACAATTTACCCACTACAGATGTGAGACTTACCGGCCTGTAGTTCTCAGGCTTTTCCCTGCAGCCTTTTTTAAACAAAGGCACAACATTTGCCACCCTCCAATCTTCAGGCACCTCACCCATGACTATCGATGATTCAAATATCTCTGCTAAAGGACCCGCAATTTCCTCCCTAGCCTCCCACAATATCCTGGGATACACTTCATCAGGTCAAAGAACAAAGAACAAAGAACAGTACAGCACAGGAAACAGGCCCTTCGGCCCTCCAAGCCTGTGCCGTTCCTTGGTCCAACTAGACCAATCGTTTGTATCCCTCCATTCCCAGGCTGCTCATGTGACTATCCAGGCAAGTCTTAAATGATGTCAGCGTGCCTGCCTCCACCACCCTACTTGGCAGTGCATTCCAGGCCCCCACCACCCTCTGTGTAAAAAACGTCCCTCTGATGTCTGAGTTATACTTCACCCCTCTCAGCTTGAGCCCGTGACCCCTCGTGATCGTCACCTCCGACCTGGGAAAAAGCTTCCCACTGTTCACCCTATCTATACCCTTCATAATCTTGTATACCTCTATTAGATCTCCCCTCATTCTCCATCTCTCCAAGGAGAACAACCCCAGTCTACCCAATCTCTCCTCATAGCTAAGACCCTCCATACCAGGCAACATCCTGGTAAACCTTCTCTGCACTCTCTCCAATGCCTCCACGTCCTTCTGGTAGTGCGGCGACCAGAACTGGACGCAGTACTCCAAATGTGGCCTAACCAGCGTTCTATACAACTGCATCATCAGACTCCAGCTTTTATACTCTATACCCTGTCCTATAAAGGCAAGCATACCATATGCCTTCTTCACCACCTTCTCCACCTGTGTTGCCACCTTCAAGGATTTGTGGACTTGCACACCTAGGTCCCTCTGTGTTTCTATACTCCTGATGACTCTGCCATTTATTGTATAACTCCTCCCTACATTATTTCTTCCAAAATGCATTTATCTATCTTGATGCGCTTCGACTTCCAGCACCTCCTTCTTGATTATATGTACACGCCTCAAGACATCACTATTTATTTCCCCAAGTTCCCTAACATCCATGCTTTTCTCCACAGTCCTCCTCATACGCTCCTCATAATAAAACCTCTGAAGTCCTCCTATCAGTTTTGTAAACCAATGCTGCATTCTCTCCAAGGCCAATATATCCTTCCTAAGGTGTGGTGCCCAGATCTACTCTCAGTATCCAAGTTGAATCTAACCAGGATTTTGTACAACTGCAACATAACTTCTATGTCCTTATATTCCAGTACTCTAGATATAAAGGCCAGCATTCCATTAGCCTTCTTGATTTTTTTTCTGTAGCAGCACGTGGCATTTTAAAGATCTATGTACCTGAACCCCCAAATCCTTTTAGATAGCTACTGTATTTAACTTCAACCCATCTAGAAAGTACTCTAATCTATCAGTCCAAATGCAAGTTCTTAAAGGAGTCTTTGCCTGTGGGCCCTAGTACAGTTGGTGCTTATTTTGACTCAAGTTTGCCATAATAAATATATTCTGTTGTTTGAAGAGAAGGCTTGGCAAAGGCCAAGTAAAAGTAAAGGGGTGGCACAATGGGTAGCATTGCTGCCTCACAGCACCAGGAAACCAGGTTCAATTGTAGCGTTGGGTGACTAATGCCCAAAGATGTGAAGGTTAGGTGGATTAGCTATGCTAAATTGCCCCTTAGTGTCCCAAGATGTGTAGGTTAGGGGGATTAGCAGGGTAAATGTATGGGTTACAGGATAGGGCAGGCTATGGGTATCTAGGTAAGATGCTCTGTCAGAGTCGTGCAGTGCAGAAAAGGCCCTTCGGCCCATTGAGTGCACCAACAATAACTACCACTAAAGTCACGCTAATCTCATTTTCCAACACTTAGAACGATAGAAGCATAGAAAATTACAGCTCAGAAACAGGCCTTTTGGCCCTTCTTGTCTGTGCCAAACCATTTTTTGCCTAGTCCCACTGACCTGCACTTGGACCATATCCCTCCACACCCCTCTCATCCATGAGCCCGTCCAAGTTTTTCTTAAATGTTAAAAGTGACCCCGCATTTACCACTTTATCCGGCAGCTCATTCCACACTCCCACCACTCTCTGCGTGAAAAAGCCCCCCCTAATATTCCCTTTAAACTTTTCTCCTTTCACCCTTAACCCATACCCTCTGGTTTTTTTCTCCCCTCGCCTCAGTGGAAAAAGCCTGCTTGCATTCACTCTATCTATACCCATCAAAATCTTATACACCTCTATCAAATCTCCCCTCATTCTTCTACGCTCCAGGGAATAAAGTCCCAACCTATTCAATCTCTGTCTGTAACTCAGCTTCTCAAGTCCTGGCAACATCCTTGTGAACCTTCTCTGCACTCTTTCAACCTTATTTACATCCTTCCTGTAACTAGGTGACCAAAATTGTACACAATACTCCAAATTCGGCCTCACCAATGCCTTACCATAACACTCCAACTTTTATACTCGATACTTGTCCCATTTCAAGTGCTCATTTAAATATCTTTTAATGGTTTTAAGGTTTCCAGCCTCTACTACCTTCCCAGGCAGTGCATTGCAGATTCTCATCATCATAGAATCCCTACAGTGCAGAAGAAGGCCATTCGGCCCATCGAGTCTGAACCAACCACAGTCCCACCCATGTGGGCGGCACAGTGGTTAGCACTGCTGCTTCACAACGCCAGGGACCTGGATTCAATTCCCAGCTTGGGTCACTGTCTGTGCGGAGTTTGCGCATCCTCCCCGTGTCTGCGTGGATTTCCTCCGGGTGCTCCGGTTTCCTCCCACATTCTGAATGACATGCTGGTTACGTGCATTGACCCGGACTGTGGCGACTAGGGGAATTTCACAGTAACTTAATTGCAGTGTTTATGTAAGCCTTACTTGTGACTAATAAATAAACTTTTTTTACTTGTCGCCCTGACACTAAGTGGCAAATTAGCATGACCAATCCAACTAACCTGCACATCTTTGGACTGTGGGAGAAAACCAGAGCATCTGGAGGAAACCCATGCAGATACAGGGAGAACATGCAGACTCCACACAGACAGTGACCAAACCAGGAATTGAACCTGCATCCCTGGCGCTGTGAGGCAGCAGTGCTAACCACTGTGCCACCTCAAATTATTTTTTTCTCTCAAATCCCTTCTGAATCTCCTGCCCCTTATACTAAAATTATGTCCCCTTGTAATTGACCCCTCAAGTACAGGAAACCATGTGCCTCGTATTCACCCTATCCATACCCCTCGTAATCTTATACGTCTCAATCGTGCAGGCTTGACGGGCTGAATGGCCTCGGGAGGAGGCCAAGTGGGTGACGGCCAGGAAGGGTAAGGCTAGGGTGGTTGAGAGCACCCCAGTGGATTTGCCCCTGCACAACAAGTACTCCTGCTTGAGTACTGCTGGGGGGGACAGCCCGCCTGGGGGAAGCAGCAGTGGCCGTGTCTCCGCAGTGGAGTCCAGCCCTGTAACTCAGAGGGCTAAGGAAAAGAGGAGGAAGGCGGTATTAATCGGGGACTCGATGGTGAAGGGGACAGACAGGCGTTTCTGCGGAGGTAGGCGGGATTCTCGCATGGTGGTCTGCCTCCCTGGGGCCGGGATCCAGGATGTCGCTAGTTGCGTCCCGGAAATCCTGAGGTGGGAGGGAGAGGAGCCTGAGGTAGCGGTACATATTGGTACCGCTGATGTGGGTAGGAAGGGAGAAGGGGTCATGAAAAGGGAGTACAGGGAATTAGGGAGACAGCTGAGAAAGAGGAAAGCAAAGGTAGTAATCTCAGGATTACTGCCTGTGCCACGGGAAGGTGAGGGCAGGAATGGAGTGAGGTGGAGGATGAATGTGTGGCTGAGGGACTGGTGCAGGGGGCAGGGATTCAGGTTCCTGGACCATTGGGACCTCTTTAGGGGCAGGGGTGATCTGTACACAAAAAACGGGTGGAACTTGAATCACACGGGGACCAATATCCTGGCCGGTAGGTTGGCTAAGGCTACTGGGGAGAATTTAAACTAGATAGGTTGGGGGGAGGGGAGCTAGAAGAGTTGACTAGGATCAAGGAACTAATTGATGGGGGGGAGGATGCAGGGGTAAGGGGAATTACAAAATTAATGGTAGAGGAGAGGGTGCAAGTGAATGAAGGCGGTAATTTAGATAAGGGAGTAGAGGGAGAGGGTGTTCGCGACTCATCAAAGCGGGTCCAGATAAAAGCTGGAATAAGGACACTTTGCCTGAATGCACGAAGCATTCGGAACAAGGTGAATGAGTTGATGGTGCAAATCAGCACAAGTGGGTACGATCTAGTGGCCATTACAGAAACGTGGCTGAAAGGTGACCAGGACTGGGAGATGAATATCCAGGGGTATCAGGCGTTTAGGAAGAATAGACAGGAAGGAAAAGGTGGTGGGGTCGCGCTATTAATAAGAGATAATATCAGGGTAGTACTGAGGGATGACATAGGCTCTGAGGAACAAAACGTGGAATCATTATGGGTAGAGATGAGGAATAGTAGAGGGAGAAAGACACTAGTAGGTGTGGTATATAGGCCCCCAAATAATAATGTTGAGGTAGGGAGGGCTATAAACAAGCAGATAAGGGATGCGTGTAAAAACGGAACGGCAATAATCATGGGGGACTTCAACATGCACATTGACTGGCAGACTCAAGTCGGTAAGGGTGGAATGGAGGAAGAGTTCTTAGAATGCTGTCAGGATAGTTTCCTTGAACAGCATGTTATGGAACCGACGAGGGAACGAGCTATTTTGGATCTGGTATTGTGTAACGAGGTAGGTAGAATTAAGGATCTTATTGTGAAGGACCCTCTTGGGTCTAGTGACCACAATATGGTCGAATTCCTGATTCAGATGGAAGAGGAGAAAGTTTGGTCTCAAACCAGTGTCCTCTGTTTGAACAGAGGGAAATATGATAGGATGAGGGATGAATTGGCTAAGGTAGACTGGGAGAGCAGGCTGGCAGAGCAGGCTGGCAGGTAGGATAGCTGAGGAACAGTGGAGGATTTTTAAGGAGATCCTTTTCAGTTCTCAGCAAAAATATATTCCAGCAAAAAACGAGGATTGTAAGAAAAAAGAGAACCAGCCGTGGATAACGAAGGAAATAAAGGAGAGTATTAAAATAAAAACAGCTGCGTACAGAGTGGCCAAAAATAGTGGAGAAACAAGTGATT